>NW_028167025.1:0-35489 GCF_964263955.1 Coregonus lavaretus | reverse complement strand
ATAAATATTAACACACTGGTAATCCCTTCATCTCCCCCTTCATCTCTCCCTTCATCTCTCTTTCTCTCGCTTCTCTTTCTCTCTTCTCTTCTCTTTCTCTCTCTTTCTCTCTCTCTCTCTCTCTCCTCTCGCTCTCTCTCTCTCTCTCTCGCTCTCTCTCTCTCTCTCTCTCTCTCTCTCTCTCTCTCTCACACGCACACTTTCTCTCTTTTCAGGCTATAATTTATTGCCATGACTAATGACATATGTCAATGGTTCATATGACATCTTGTTGTGTTTTCTCCCTCAACTAGCTAATGGCATGTTATTCACTAGTTCTGGTTTTTGGGGGTTGTGGGGGTGTCCCGTGATGTTGCTGCTTTGCCCCAGTTTAGGAAAGATTTATCCTCAATGTTGTCCCCCCCCCCCCACCTCGATACGCCACTAGGGAGTAATAGTACGACTTCCCCAACCGAGACATTAAATAGACATTAAACTCACCCCTTGAAATGCCTGTTATGACTGAGGTCAAAAACTAGCACAACTTGTCTTAGGTAGATTAATGTCATCATTAACTAGCCTGTTATGAAAACAATGAAAATGTGTCTGCTTACTGTTTTGACTCTGTTTGAATTTTCTTGTATTAGATCACAATGACCCCCTACCAAGAACCCCCTTCTTAACCAACCAGGATCCATAGAATCTCCTTTCTGACCAACCAGGAGCCAAATAACCTCCTTTCTGACCAACCAGGGGTAAGAAAAACGTTCCAAAGCACAGCATAGTGGTTCACCCTTCACGCCCACTTCTGTTTGCATAGATCACGGTCTCCAGTGGAAGCTTGGTCCAGTTCCCATTCCTCCGTGTCGTCTGGTCTGGGGTTGCTGGTTCTAAGTTTAGTTGCTGAGGCCCGTGGTTCCGTGGTTTGGTACGTTGTTCACGCTGGGTCACAGACTGGTGTTCCCCCACAAGAACATCAGCATCACAGCCAGGGATGGGAGGGAGGGATGGGAGGGAGGCGCTCCAGACCTGGCAACCCTACCTGCCTCTCTGGAGAGCCAAATCCCCTGACTGTGCTGGTGACTCCACTGCACCACTGGCAACCTTACCCGGGATGATATTGGATCCTTCACACACCACACTAATCCCATTCCACTACTACTTTTCAAGCTTTTTTTAATTAATATGAAAACAAGCATTGCTTTTACACTTACAAGACCATCATGCTGGACTGAGAGAGCTGTTTGTCTTGTAGTCCCTGACTGTATTTCCATAAACTATTATTTTAGCAATACATGTCATTGAGAAAAAAATATAGTTCATAACATAACTTTTTTTTTGGTCAGTAGGTGCCAGCAAAACGACATGTGGTGTGTTGGACGCAGTCACTCATATAGAGGTCTATAGAGCCTGTCTCCATTCCTGATTTCTGTACCCGTTAGCTTACCTGTGTAGTATTGACACAAGTTCACAAACACTTGTGTTCAAACATGGTCCTGTTTATCAATTGCGGTGCTGATCAACGGACAGTTCAGTACCAATGTTAAATGAATATGGAGCTTAAAGTTGTGTGTATTTGTATTTATTTTGTCAATATATGGTCAAAATTTTGCCAAAATATGGTGTCGCTACAATAATACACATTAACATTTACATATATATATATATATATATATATATATATATATATATATATATATACAGTACCAGTCAAAAGTTTACTAATTCCAGGGTTTTTCTTAATTTTTACTATTTTCATTGTAGAATAATAGTGAAGACATCAAAACTATGAAATAACACATATGGAATCATGTAGTAACCAAAACAGTGTTAAACAAATCAAAAAAATATATTTTAAATTTGAGATTATTCAAGAATGCCAAGAGTGTGCAAAGCTGTCATCAAGGCAAAGGGTGGCTATTTGAATAATTGTTTTTTGGTTACTACATGATTCCATATGTGTTATTTCATAGTTTTGATGTCTTCACTATTATTCTACAATGTAGAAAATAGTAAAAATAAAGAAAAACCCTTGAATGAGTAGGTGTTCTAAAACTTTTGACTGTTAGTGTATATATATATATATATATATATATATATATATATATATATATATACAAAAGTATGTGGACATCCCTTCAAATTAGTGGATTCGGCTATTTCAGCCACAACTGTTGATGACAGGTGTATAAAATCGAGCACACAGCCATGCAATCTCCATAGACAAACATTGGCAGTAGAATGGCCTTCCTAAAGAGCTCAGTGACTTTCAACGTGGCACCGTCATAGGATGCCACCTACAGTTGAAGTCGGAAAGTTTACATACACTTTAGCCAAATACATTTAAACTCAGTTTTTCACAATTCCTGACATTTAATCCTAGTAAAAATTCCCTGTTTTAGGTCAGTTAGGATCACCACTTTATTTTAAGAATGTGAAATGTCATAATAATAGTAGAGAGAATGATTTATTTCAGCTTTTATTTCTTTCATCACATTCCCAGTGGGTCAGAAGTTTACATACACTCAATTAGTATTTGGTAGCATTGTCTTTAAATTGTTTAACTTGGGTCAAACGTTTCGGGTAGCCTTCCACAAGCTTCCCACAATAAGTTGGGTGAATTTTGGCCCATTCCTCCTGACAGAGCTGGTGAAACTGAGTCAGGTTTGTAGGCCTCCTTGCTCGCACACGCTTTTTCAGTTCTGCCCACAAATTTTCTATAGGATTGAGGTCAGGGCTTTGTGATGGCCACTCCAATACCTTGACTTCGTTGTCCTTAAGCCATTTTGCCACAACTTTGGAAGTATGCTTGGGGTCATTGTCCATTTGGAAGACCCATTTGCGACCAAGCTTTAACTTCCTGACTGATGTCTTGAGATGTTGATTCAATATATCCACATAATTTTCCTTCCTCATGATGCCATCTATTTTATGAAGTGCACCAGTCCCTCCTGCAGCAAAGCACCCCCACAGCATGATGCTGCCACCCCCGTTCTTCACGGTTGGGATGGTGTTGTTCGCCTTGCAAGCAACCCCCTTTTTCCTCCAAACATAACGATGGGCATTATGGCCAAACAGTTCTATTTTTGTTTCATCAGACCAGAGGACATTTCTCCAAAAAGTACGACCTTTGTCCACATGTGCAGTTGCAAACCGTAGTCTGGCTTTTTTATGGCGGTTTTGGAGCAGTGGCTTCTTCCTTGCTGAGCGGCCTTTCAGGTTATGTCGATATAGGACTCGTTTTACTGTGGATACTTTTGTACCTGTTTCCTCCAGCATCTTCACAATGTCCTTTTCTGTTGTTCTGGGATTGATTTGCACTTTTCGCACCAAAGTACGTTCATCTCTAAGAGACAGAACGCGTCTCCTTCCTGAGCGGTATGACGGCTGCGTGGTCCCATGGTGTTTATACTTGCATACTATTATTTGTACAGATTAACGTGGTACCTTCAGGCGTTTGGAAATTGCTCCCAAGGATGAACCAGACTTGTGGAGGTCTACAAAAAAAAATTCTGAGGTCGGCTGATTTCTTTTGATTTTCCCATGATGTCAAGCAAATAGGCACTGAGTTTGAAGGTAGGCCTTGAAATACATCCACAGGTACACCTCTAATTGACTCAAATGGTGTCAATTAGCCTATCAGAAGCTTCTAAAGCCATGACATCATTTTCTGGAATTTTCCAAGCTGTTTAAAGGCACAGTCAACTTAGTGTATATAAACTTCTGACCCACTGGAAATTTGATACAGTGAATTATAAGTGAAATAATCTGTTTGTAAACAATTGTTGGAAAAAGTACTTGTGTCATGCACAAAGTAGATGTCCTAACCGACTTGCCAAAACTATAGTTTGTTAACAAGAAATGTGTGGAGTGGTTGAAAAACGAGTTTTAATGACTCCAACCTAAGTGTCTGTAAACTTCCGACTTCAACTGTATCCAGCAAGTCAGTTTGTCAAATTCCTGCACTGCTAGAGCTGCCCCGGTCAGCTGTAAATGCTGTTATTGTGAAGTGGAAACGTCTTGGAGCAACAACGACTCAGCTGCGAAGTGATAGGCCACACAAGCTCACAGAACGGGACCGCTGAGTGCTGAAGTGCGTATTGCGTAAGAAATTGTCTGTCCTTCTGGTTGCAACACTCACTACCGAGTTCCAAACTGCCTCTGGATGCAACGTCAGCACAATAACTGTTCGTCAAGGAGCTTCATGAAATGGGTTTCCATGGCCGAGCAGCCGCACACAAGCCTAAGATCACCATGCGCAATGCTAAGCGTCGGCTGGAGTGGTGTAAAGCTTGCCGCCATTGAACTCTGGAGCAGTGGAAACACGTTCTCTGGAGTGATGAATCACGCTTCACCATCTGGCAGTCCGACGGACAAATCTGTGCTTGGTGGATGCCAGGAGAACGCTACCTGCCCCAATGCATAGTGCCAACTGTAAAGTTTGGTGGAGGAGGAATAATGGTCTGGGGCTGTTTTTAATGGTTCGGGCTAGGCCCCTTAGTTCCAGTGAAGGGAAATCTTAACGCTACAGCATACAATGAGGTTCTAGACGATTCTATGCTTCAAACTTTGTGTCGACAGTTTGGGGAAGGCTCTTTCCTGTTTCAGCATGACAATGCCCCCGTGCACAAAGCGAGGTCCATACAGAAATTGTTTGTCGAGATCGGTGTTGGAATAACTTGACTGGACGGCACAGAGCCCTGACCTCAACCCCATCGAACACCTTTGGGATGAATTGGAACGCCAACTGCGAGCCAGGCCTAATCGCCCAACATCAGTGCCCGACCTAACTAATGCTCTTGTGGCTGAATGGAAGCAAGTACCCACAGCAATGTTCCAACATCTAGTGGAAAGCCTTCCCAGAAGAGTGGAGGCTGTTATAGCAGCAAAGGGGGGACCAACACAGCTACTGTAGTAGATCAAAGCTGTGTGCTGTAAAACCTTGGTAGCGCAGTAGGTATTGTAGAGCTCATTTCTTTAATTTTTTGGTTTCAGACCAATGCCTACTTCTCACTTTTAACATTGTTTTTTGTTTTTAAGCAAATAACTGAGGCTGGACAGCTCACACTCAACGCCTCTGAAGGAAAATGTCTTGATCAGAAATATAGTACAGAAGAGGTTGGGGATTACTATCCGGATAAAGCTGTCCAATCAGAAGAGGTTGGGGATTACTATCCGGATAAAGCTGTCCAATCAGAAGAGGTTGGGGATTACTATCCGGATAAAGCTGTCCAATCAGAAGAGGTTGGGGATTACTATCCGGATAAAGCTGTCCAATCAGAAGAGGTTGGGGATTACTATCCGGATAAAGCTGTCCAATCAGAAGAGGTTGGGGATTACTATCCGGATAAAGCTGTCCAATCAGCTAAACTCATCCACTAAGTGGTTAACTAACCCTGATT
The DNA here is from genome assembly GCF_964263955.1 of Coregonus lavaretus. NCBI lineage: Eukaryota > Metazoa > Chordata > Actinopteri > Salmoniformes > Salmonidae > Coregonus > Coregonus lavaretus. Next base: position 30,108 of record NW_028167025.1, on the reverse strand, counting down.
TAGCGGATTAACACATGATTACGTCTGGTTTAGTTGAGAGTCGCATGGAGATGTTGTGATGCTCGATGGGGGTTTCATGGATAACAAGGTTCATTGTTCAGCTCTGAGTGTTTTTAGGAGAGTGTGTAGTGAAGTCTCCCCTGCCAGCCTGTCTCCCATCAGAACACTGAATTACAGCTTCCCACGCAACAGCCATTTTAACCCTATTTGCATATCTAAACCTGGCAGAGCTGTGTCAGCTGGCGAACACCGCAGCACGAACTCCAGGGTCTGTTCTCCCCCTTTCGGTACCAACCCCTCCACGTCCTCTTCCTCTACCCACATGTTCAACAGATGCTTAGCTGTGGATTGTCAAGTGTGGTGGACCCACCCCCTACAACCCTATTGCACCCCTACTGAGCTGCAAGGTTCAGTTGTGAGCTGCAAGGTTCAGTTGTGAGCTGCAAGGTTCAGTTGTGAGCTGCAAGGTTCAGTTGTGAGCTGCAAGGTTCAGTTGTGAGCTGCAAGGTTCAGTTGTGAGCTGCAAGGTTCAGTTGTGAGCTGCAAGGTTCAGTTGTGAGCTGCATGGTTCAGTTGTGAGCTGCAAGGTTCAGTTGTGAGCTGCAAGGTTCAGTTGTGAGCTGCAAGGTTCAGTTGTGAGCTGCAAGGTTCAGTTGTGAGCTGCAAGGTTCAGTTGTGAGCTGCAGGTTCAGGACTCTAAGCTGAGGAATACGTGTAGGGCCCATTGACTCCGGGTTTGTGGTTGAGAAGCTGAACTGCTGTGGCCACCTGGTATTCTAGCGGTATGTGGTTGCCTTGTGAAAATCACCAGCCAGCGCTCTAGCAGAGCAAACCATGGAGTTTCCATTCCAAATCATAGCTATGATGTCACGTTCGTTGAGCCAATGTAAAGACTTCCACGTGTCTGTGATGGTTCTCCACCTTGCTGCCTCTTAGTCGGGTCCCTCTCTGGCTGAGGTGGAATTCATTTCATTTTTCATCACCCTGTTACTTGAGTTACCTGTAGTCATGGTGAACTGTGGAGGGGGCTGAAGTCTCCGTGAGGATCTGAAGGCTGTTGTGTTTTGGCACAGCCTTCCACAGTCATACATTACATTACTCAGCCTGGGCTGGACTGGATCAGGGACTCAGCGTGTAGAGAGGGAGCCGGCCGGGCTGCCAGCCTGCCAGACCAGGTCAAAGCTGTGTGGTCCACCATCAACACCAGCTCTGAGCTGGTAGACTACCTCCTCTCTGCTCTGTTCTGCTCTGTTCTGCTCTGTTCTGCTGTGCTCTGCTCTGTTCTGTTCTGCTGTGCTCTGCTCTGCTCTGTTCTGCTCTGTTCTGCTCTGCTCTGTTCTGCTGTGCTCTGCTCTGTTCTGTTCTGCTGTGCTCTGCTCTGCTCTGTTCTGCTCTGCTCTGCTCTGTTCTGTTCTGCTCTGGTCTGTTCTGCTCTGCTCTGTTCTGCTCCGCTCTGCTCTGTTGTGCTCTGTTTCCACCGTGTGCAGGTATTACTTTCATTCCTGCCGTCCCTCCTCAGACGGCCTGAGACTCTTTGAAGAGGGAGAAAATTACAGGAGATGGATGGCATGAGGTCAGCGCAGTGCCATCCCTCACAAGTTCTGCTGAACACACAGCGTCCCTCACACGTTCTGCTGAACACACAGCGTTCCTCACACGTTCTGCTGAACACACAGCGTTCCTCACACGTTCTGCTGAACACACAGCGTCCCTCACACGTTCTGCTGAACACACAGCGTTCCTCACACGTTCTGCTGAACACACAGCGTTCCTCACACGTTCTGCTGAACACACAGCGTCCCTCACACGTTCTGCTGAACACACAGCGTCCCTCACACGTTCTGCTGAACACACAGCGTTCCTCACACGTTCTGCTGAACACACAACACAGCATTCCAAAACAGAACCCTGGCCATCCTTTACTGTGGTCAGTCATTATGTTTATTTTGGGAGGTAGGGAAGAGGGGATTGCATCATGTGACCTATACCTTGGACCTCCTCCTGGCCAATGCCACTAACATCTCAGACTCCTCCTCTGCTCTCCTCTTCCTCTCTCCCTTGCTGATGGCCGTCCCCTCTAGCGGTGCGTGTTATTTTTTGACATATCTGACATGACACGAATTATAGTCCAAGTTCTAAATCCACCTAGATTTCATTTAATCTCCTGAGGGGTTAGTATGGTCTGATCTGTGAAGATAAATTAAAGGTCACCCTCACAATATTGAGGTTTCTAACCATAAAGGTGTTTCCTGGTTAGATAAAGGTTAAATGAAATGTCAGTGTTCACTGTGGTCTCTACTGGTCTCTACTGGTCTCCACTTGTCTCTACTCGGTCTCTACTGGTCTCTACTGGTCTCTACTGGTCTCTACTGGTCTCTACTGGTCTCTACTCGGTCTCTACTGGTCTCCACTGGTCTCTACTGGTCTCTACTGGTCTCTACCGGTCTCTACTGGTCTCTACTCGGTCTCTACTGGTCTCTACTGGTCTCTACTCGGTCTCTACTGGTCTCCACTGGTCTCTACTCGGTCTCTACTGGTCTCTACTGGTCTCCACTGGTCTCTACTGGTCTCTACTGGTCTCCACTGGTCTCTACTCGGTCTCTACTGGTCTCTACTGGTCTCTACTGGTCTCCACTGGTCTCTACTCGGTATCTACTGGTGTCCACTGGTCTCTACTGGTCTCCACTGGTCTCTACTGGTCTCTACTTGGTCTCTACTGGTCTCTACTGGTCTTTACTCGGTCTCTACTGGTCTCCACTGGTCTCTACTGGTCTCTACTGGTCTCTACTGGTCTCTACTCGGTCTCTACTGGTCTCTACTGGTCTCCACTCTGTCTCTACTGGTCTCCACTGGTCTCTACTGGTCTCCACTGGTCTCTACTGGTCTCTACTGGTCTCCACTGGTCTCTACTCGGTCTCTACTCGGTCTCTACTGGTCTCCACTGGTCTCTACTCGGTCTCTACTCGGTCTCTACTGGTCTCTACTGGTCTCCACTGGTCTCCACAGGTCTCCACTGGTCTCTACTGGTCTCTACTGGTCTCTACTGGTCTCCACAGGTCTCCACTGGTCTCTACTGGTCTCCACTGGTCTCTACTCGGTCTCTACTTGATCTCTACTGGTCTCCACTGGTCTATACTCAGTCTCTACTCCATCTCTACTGGTCTCCTCTGGTCTCTACTCGGTCTCTAATTGGTCTCTTCTGATCTCTACTGGTCTCCACTGGTCTCTACTCGGTCTCTACTGGTCTCCACTGGTCTCTACTGGTCTCTACCTGATCTCTACTGGTCTCTACTGGTCTCTACTGGTCTCCACTGGTCTCTACTCGGTCTCTACTTGTCTCTACTGGTCTTTACTCGGTCTCTACTGGTCTCCACTGGTCTCTACTGGTCTCTACTGGTCTCTACTGGTCTCCACTGGTCTCTACTGGTCTCCACTGGTCTCTACTGGTCTCTACTCGGTCTCCACTGGTCTCTACTCGGTCTCTACTCGGTCTCTACTGGTCTCTACTGATCTCTACTGGTCTCCACAGGTCTCCACTGGTCTCTACTGGTCTCTACTGGTCTCTACTGGTCTCCACAGGTCTCCACTGGTCTCTACTGGTCTCCACTGGTCTCTACTCGGTCTCTACTTGATCTCTACTGGTCTCCACTGGTCTATACTCAGTCTCTACTCCATCTCTACTGGTCTCCTCTGGTCTCTACTCGGTCTCTAATTGGTCTCTTCTGATCTCTACTGGTCTCCACTGGTCTCTACTCGGTCTCTACTGGTCTCCACTGGTCTCTACTGGTCTCTACCTGATCTCTACTGGTCTCCACTGGTCTATACTCTATCTCTACTGGTCTCTACTGGTCTCCACTGGTCTCTACTCGTCTCTACTTGGTCTCTACTGGTCTCTACTGGTCTCCACTGGTCTCTACCTGGTCTCTACTGGTCTCTACTGGTCTCCACTGGTCTCCACTGGTCTCTACTCGTCTCTACTTGGTCTCTACTGGTCTCTACTGGTCTCCACTGGTCTCTACCTGGTCTCTACTGGTCTCTACTGGTCTCCACTGGTCTCTACTGGTCTTTACTCGGTCTCTACTGGTCTCTACTGGTCTCCACTGGTCTCTACTGGTCTCTACTGGTCTCTACTGGTCTCCACTGGTCTCTACTGGTCTCTACTGGTCTCTACTGGTCTCCACTGGTCTCCACTGGTCTCTACTGGTCTCTACTTGGTCTCTCTGAGGGTCTGTCAGCAACAGCCTGTGTGGCCGGAGCAGTAGTCTCCGTCTACATTACAGCGGTTAATTAAACCGTTGTCCTGCAGTTCCATGTTGGCGCCGTGGGCGGGGGCAGGTTGGACCCAGCTCTCTCTCTCTCTCTTGGCATCCTCTCTACTCATAGAGCCGTACTCTGCGCCTGTTTCCCCCAGCTGAGATTTATACCCGACCTCTACCTGGTGGAGCTGTGTTGGCGGACCAGGGGAACGGGGAGGGAGGTTTTCCTCAGTCGGTCTGTGTGTTCAGCGTTAGGACTGAGAAACATTCCCATAGCGATGACAATGATACATATTGTGCTATTTAAAGTCCTGGCCCAGAGTCTGAGCCTGTTGCCTCATAAGTCATAAAGCAGGCCTACAGTCCAGGGAGAAAACATTGTGTTATTATATAAAGTAGGCCTACAGTCCAGGGAGAAAACATTGTGTTATTATATAAAGTAGGCCTACAGTCCAGGGAGAAAACATTGTGTTATTATATAAAGTAGGCCTACAGTCCAGGGAGAAAACATTGTGTTATTATATAAAGTAGGCCTACAGTCCAGGGAGAAAACATTGTGTTATTATATAAAGTAGGCCTACAGTCCAGGGAGAAAACATTGTGTTATCATAAATTATACAGTAATTCAGTCAGTGTACAGTTGAGTTAACAGAGGATATTGTTGCTTTTAATTAACTGAGTTGATTAAATAACCGTTTTTCCCGGAATACCATTAATATTAGTTAATTAAGTGACATTAATCGGAGGGTTCCGTGCTCTAAGCGTAAAACACTTCATTTAACGTCCGCGAATGTCGTCTATTTCCGCTTCTAATTAAAGTCATCATGCGGACCTGAGGAAAACGGAGCAGCTGCCCGCTCTGTTCCATGTAGTGCACTAGCTTTGACCAGGGACCACAGGGCTTTAGAGGGACTAGGGAGCCATTTGGAACACACACAATGATAACAATAGATTCAGTCGGATCTGAGGACAAGAAAACATGGAACAGATCTACAGAACTGGCCAGAAACCTCATTACTCAGATTACCAAACCACTCAGTGTGGTGTTCATTTACAAAGCTTTGTTCTTCATTAAGAGAAATTGCAAGAGCAAAATTGTCCTGTCTTTTTTTCCCCCACATATGTAAGAAAGTGTCTTGTTTTTTTGACTGTATATTGTGGAGACAGTAAGGTTGAAGAAGTCAGCTATGGGCTGTCTCCCAAATGGCCCTCTACTCCCAATGGGGTCTAAAGTAGTGCTCTATATAGGGAATAGGGTGCCATTCTCTGGTCTAAAGTAGTGCACTATATAGGGAATAGGGTGCCATTCTCTGGTCTAAAGTAGGGCACTATATAGGGAATAGGGTGCCATTCTCTGGTCTAAAGTAGTGCACTATATAGGGAATAGGGTGCCATTCTCTGGTCTAAAGTAGTGCACTATATAGGGAATAGGGTGCCATTCTCTGGTCTAAAGTAGTGCACTATATAGGGAATAGGGTGCCATTCTCTGGTCTAAAGTAATGTACTATATAGGGAATAGGGTGCCATTCTCTGGTCTAAAGTAGTGCACTATATAGGGAATAGGGTGCCATTCTCTGGTCTAAAGTAGTGCACTATATAGGGAATAGGGTACCATTCTCTGGTCTAAAGAAGTGCACTATATAGGGAATAGGGTGCCATTCTCTGGTCTAAAGTAGGGCACTATATAGGGAATAGGGTGCCATTCTCTGGTCTAAAGTAGTGCACTATATAGGGAATAGGGTGCCATTCTCTGGTCTAAAGTAGTGCACTATATAGGGAATAGGGTGCCATTTGGGACTAAGCCATTGAAAGTATTCCAGTTAAAGGCAGTAATCCAGATTTAACGAAGCTGTTTGAAGCTAAAGCTAATTAGAGCTGGCCAGGCTAATTCAATTAGCTACGGATTAGTACACTTCCACTTCAGTTAGGAAATTGTTAATACACTGTGTGTGTGTGTGTGTGTGTGTGTGTGCGTGCGTGTGCGTGTGTGCAAGCATGCCAACAAATAGCCAAAACTAATCCAATCAGTTAAACCACAATGTATTTCTGAAAGCATCTGAAAGCCTTCCCTTATTTTGTTCCATCTGGCATCGAAGCCCCCTGAGAATGAACTTGTATTATATAGTATAGTATGGTACAAAGAACACACAGAACACACAGAACACACAGAACACACAGAACACATAGAACACACAGAACACATAGAACACACAGAACACACAGAACATACAGAACACACAGAATACATAGAACACACAGAACACACAGAACACACAGAATACATAGAATACACAGAATACACAGAACACACAGAATACATAGAACACACAGAATACATAGAATACACAGAACACACAGAACACACAGAACACATAGAACACACAGAACACACAGAACACACATAATACATAGAACACACAGAACACACAGAACACACAGAATACATAGAATACACAGAATACACAGAACACACAGAATACATAGAACTCACAGAATACATAGAATACACAGAACACACAGAACACACAGACCACATATAACACGCAGAACACACAGAACACACAGAACACACAGAATACATAGAACACATAGAACACATAGAACACACAGAACACACAGAATACATAGAATACATAGAACACATAGAACACATAGAACACATAGAACACACAAAACACATAGAACACACAGGACCCCTGGGGGTATTTGGCCTATCCAAAGGGTGTACTTGAGAAGACTCATGAGACCATAGTCCTGCTGGTAAAATGCACATGAAGGGGTACTTCAGGGGTACTGTGGGCAGAGCAACATATAGCTGGTGGGAACAGTAACAGAGAAAGGAACCACTGATGTAGAACACAGAGCAACATTTAGCTGGTGGGAACAGTAACAGAGAAAGGAACCACTGATGTAGAACACAGAGCAACATTTAGCTGGTGGGAACAGTAACAGAGAAAGGAACCACTGATGTAGAACACATAGAACACAGAGCAACATTTAGCTGGTGGGAACAGTAACAGAGAAAGAGGCAGGCCTCTATGGGAGACAACATGGCTCTCTGGCAGGCCTCTCTATGGCAGGCCTCTATGGGAGACAACATGGCTCTCTGGCAGGCCTCTCTATGGCAGGCCTCTATGGGAGACAACATGGCTCTCTGGCAGGCCTCTCTCTGGCAGGCCTCTATGGGAGACAACATGGCTCTCTGGCAGGCCTCTCTCTGGCAGGCCTCTCTCTGGCAGGCCTCTATGGGAGGCAACATGGCTCTCTAGCAGGCCTCTCTCTGGCAGGCCTCTCTCTGGCAGGCCTCTATGGGAGACAACATGGCTCTCTGGCAGGCCTCTCTCTGGCAGGCCTCTCTCTGGCAGGCCTCTCTCTGGCAGGCCTCTCTCTGGCAGGCCTCTATGGGAGACAACATGGCTCTCCTGCAGGCCTCTCTCTGGCAGGCCTCTATGGGAGACAACATGGCTCTCTGGCAGGCCTCTCTAAGGCAGGGCTCTATGGGAGACAACATGGCTCTCTGGCAGGCCTCTCTATGGCAGGCCTCTATGGGAGGCAACATGGCTCTCTGGCAGGCCTCTATGGGAGACAACATGGCTCTCTAGCAGGCCTCTCTCTGGCAGGCCTCTCTCTGGCAGGCCTCTATGGGAGACAACATGGCTCTCTGGCAGGCCTCTCTCTGGCAGGCCTCTCTATGGCAGGCCTCTATGGGAGGTAACATGGCTCTCTGGCAGGCCTCTCTCTGGCAGGCCTCTATCTGGCAGGCCTCTATCTGGCAGGCCTCTATGGGAGACAACACGGCTCTCTGACAGGACTCTCTCTGGCAGGCCTCTATGGGAGGCAACATGGCTCTCTGGCAGGCCTCTCTCTGGCAGGCCTCTCTCTGGCAGGCCTCTATGGGAGACAACATGGCGCTCTGGCAGGCCTCTCTCTGGCAGGCCTCTATGGGAGACAACATGGCGCTCTGGCAGGCCTCTCTCTGGCAGGCCTCTGTGGGAGACACCATGGCTCTCTGGCAGGCCTCTCTCTGGCAGGCCCCTCTCTGGCAGTCCTCTGTGGGAGACAACATGGCTCTCTGGCAGGCCTCTCTCTGGCAGGCCTCTGTGGGAGACAACATGGCTCTCTGGCAGGCCTCTCTCTGGCAGGCCTCTGTGGGAGACAACATGGCTCTCTGGCAGGTCTCTCTCTGGCAGGCCTCTATGGGAGACAACATGGCTCTCTGGCAGGCCTCTCTCTGGCAGGCCTCTCTCTGGCAGGCCTCTATGGGAGACAACATGGCTCTCTGGCAGGCCTCTCTCTGGCAGGCCTCTCTCTGGCAGGCCTATATGGGAGACAACATACTTAACAAATAGTAAGACATTTCTTTTCTACTAATGCTGTGTTTTTATGGTCTCCACTCGAACTCCCTGCAGCTAATCTGGACGTATGGTCACCAGAGATAGCTTGAACTGACAATTGCGTTACAGCCTGCGTTCCATAGACAAGATGTGGTGTGTGTAACAAGATAGGGATAGCCTGGAGGAGTACAACGAAAATCCTCACTGTCCTTAATCATCCTGTGATCTGGGAAGCTAAGCCAGGCTGGGGGTTAAAACAACACCAGGTGCAGATAACCATAGGATGATCCCAAGGTGGCTTATGATGCCACCCGATCTGCATGGGAGGGGTGGAACCAGTCATGACTAAGCATTTTAGTGTCAGCAAATTAAGAACCAGCATTTTCTGTAAAGGTTAGGCTCTCGGCCCAACAGTCAAGAGTGTTGGGTCGACCAGTCTCATTATTGCAATAATTAATCGATATTGAATAAAGATAATTGTTTGAAGAAAGTCTCTCTCAGTACTGAAATTTCCACGACAACACACACACACACACCACACACTGTACACTGATATCAATATGTGGAATCTGTCATTCATTTGTGGTATTTCTTTTTTGTCTATTAATGGTTGTTGTGTGTGTGTGTGTGTGTATGTGATGTTTCTGAATGGTCTGCTTTGCTTTGTCAACTTGTAAATGGCCTCTGTTTGTAGCTGTTTGTAGTGAAGCCAGACAGATGGCTCCGGCAGCCCAGTAGAACAACTCAGTACAGTTCACTGGCCAGCAGAACAACTCAGTACAGTTCACTGGCCAGCAGAACAACTCAATACAGTTCACTGGCCAGCAGAACAACTCAGTACAGTTCACTGGCCAGCAGAACAACTCAGTACAGTTCACTGGCCAGCAGAACAACTCAATACAGTTCACTGGCCAGCAGAACAACTCAGTACAGTTCACTGGCCAGCAGAACAACTCAGTACAGTTCACTGGCCAGCAGAACAACTCAGTACAGTTCACTGGCCAGCAGAACAACTCAGTACAGTTCACTGGCCAGCAGAACAACTCAGTACAGTTCACTGGCCAGTAGAACAACTCAGTACAGTTCACTGGCCAGCAGAACAACTCAGTACAGTTCACTGGCCAGCAGAACAACTCAGTACAGTTCACTGGCCAGCAGAACAACTCAGTACAGTTCACTGGCCAGCAGAACAACTCAGTACAGTTCACTGGCCAGCAGAACAACTCAGTACAGTTCACTGGCCAGCAGAACAACTCAGTACAGTTCACTGGCCAGCAGAACAACTCAGTACAGTTCACTGGCCAGCAGAACAACTCAGTACAGTTCACTGGCCAGCAGAACAACTCAGTACAGTTCACTGGCCAGCAGAACAACTCAGTACAGTTCACTGGCCAGCAGAACAACTCAGTACAGTTCACTGGCCAGCAGAACAACTCAGTACAGTTCACTGGCCAGCAGAACAACACATTTTATGTTCCTTTTGATGGCATAGAAGGCCCTTCTTGCCTAGTCTCTCAGATCGTTCACAGCTTTGTGGGAGTTACCTGTAGCTCTTAGGCCGAGGGATGTATCGTTTTTTGTGTGCTCTAGGGCAACGGAGTCTAGATGGAATTTGTATTTGTGGTCCTGGCAACTGGTTGTTTTTTGGAACACCTTTATTTTTTGTCTTACTGAGATTTACTGTCAGGGCCCAGGTCTGACAGAATCTGTGCAGAAGATCTAGGTCCTGCTGTAGGCCCTCCTTGGTTGGTGACAGAAGCACCAGATCATCAGCAAACAGTAGACATTTGACTTCAGATTCTAGTAGGGTGAGGCCGGGTGCTGCAGACTGTTCTAGTGCCCTCGCCAATTCATTGATATATATGTTGAAGAGGGTGGGGCTTAAGCTGCATCCCTGTCTCACCCCACGGCCCTGTGGAATTAAATGTGTGTGTTTTTTGCTAATTTTAACCGCACACTTGTTGTTTGTGTACATAGATTTTATAATGTTGTATGTTTTCCCCCCAACACCATTTTCCATCAATTTGTATAGCAGACCCTCATGCCAAATTGAGTCTCAAGCATTTTTTAAATCAACAAAGCATGAGAAGACTTTGCCTTTGTTTTGTTTTGTTTTGTTTGTCAATTAGGGTGTGCAGGGTGAATACGTGGTCTGTCGTACGGTAATATGTGAAGGTGACACACAACCCGTGTCTGTAGGAGGGAGACACTGAGGGAGACATGGAGGGAGACAGAGAGGGAGACATGGAGGGAGACAGAGAGGGAGACATGGAGGGAGACAGAGAGGGAGACAGAGAGGGAGACATGGAGGGAGACAGAGAGGGAGACATGGAGGGAGACAGAGGGGGAGACAGAGGGGGAGACATGGAGGGAGACATGGGGGAGACATGGAGGGAGACATGGAGGGAGACAGAGAGGGAGACATGGAGGGAGACAGAGGGGGAGACAGAGGGGGAGACAGAGAGGGAGATATGGAGGGAGACAGAGAGGGAGATAGAGGGGGAGACATGGAGGGAGACAGAGAGGGAGACATGGAGGGAGACAGAGAGGGAGACATGGAGGGAGACATGGAGGGAGACAGAGAGGGAGACATGGAGGGAGACAGAGGGGGAGACAGAGGGGGAGACATGGAGGGAGACATGGAGGGAGACATGGAGGGAGACAGAGAGGGAGACATGGGGGGAGACATGGGGGGAGACATGGAGGGAGACAGAGAGGGAGACAGAGAGGGAGACATGGAGGGAGACATGGAGGGAGACATGGAGGGAGACATGGAGGGAGACATGGAGGGAGACAGAGAGGGAGACAGAGAGGGAGACAGAGGGGGAGACATGGAGGGAGACATGGAGGGAGACATGGAGGGAGACATGGAGGGAGACAGAGAGGGAGACATGGGGGTAGACATGGAGGGAGACAGAGGGGGAGACATGGAGGGAGACAGAGAGGGAGACAGAGAGGGAGACATGGAGGGAGACAGAGAGGGAGACAGAGAGGGAGACATGGGGGGAGCCAGAGGGGGAGACAGAGGGGGAGACATGGAGGGAGACATGGGGGAGACATGGAGGGAGACATGGAGGGAGACAGAGAGGGAGACATGGAGGGAGACAGAGGGGGAGACAGAGGGGGAGACAGAGAGGGAGATATGGAGGGAGACAGAGAGGGAGATAGAGGGGGAGACATGGAGGGAGACAGAGAGGGAGACATGGAGGGAGACAGAGAGGGAGACATGGAGGGAGACATGGAGGGAGACAGAGAGGGAGACATGGAGGGAGACAGAGGGGGAGACAGAGGGGGAGACATGGAGGGAGACATGGAGGGAGACATGGAGGGAGACATGGAGGGAGACAGAGAGGGAGACATGGGGGGAGACATGGGGGGAGACATGGAGGGAGACAGAGAGGGAGACAGAGAGGGAGACATGGAGGGAGACATGGAGGGAGACAGAGAGGGAGACATGGAGGGAGACATGGAGGGAGACATGGAGGGAGACAGAGAGGGAGACAGAGAGGGAGACAGAGGGGGAGACATGGAGGGAGACAGAGAGGGAGACAGAGAGGGAGACATGGGGGGAGCCAGAGAGGGAGACACGGAGGGAGACATGGGGGGAGACATGGAGGGAGACAGAGGGGGAGACATGGAGGGAGACAGAGAGGGAGACATGGGGGAGACATGGAGGGAGACAGAGAGGGAGACATGGGGGAGACTTGGGGGGAGGATTTATTTTCTATTTTAGGATTTTAAACACTAACGTACCCTTATAAGTAACACATTGTCTCTACAGTTCCCATAACACCGTCTCCTCACCCCCATTTAAAGCACATATAGTATTACATTACAACCACCGTGTTGGTCAGAACCATCTCCATTATCCACCGTGTTGGTCAGAACCATCTCCATTAACCACCGTGTTGGTCAGAACCATCTCCATTAACCACCGTGTTGGTCAGAACCATCTCCATTAACCACCGTGTTGGTCAGAACCATCTCCATTAACCACCGTGTTGGTCAGAACCATCTACATTATCCACTGTGTTGGTCAGAACCATCTCCATTAACCACCGTGTTGGTAAGAACCATCTCCATTAACCACGGTGTTGGTCAGAACCATCTCCATTAACCACTGTGTTGGTCAGAACCATCTCCATTAACCACCGTGTTGGTCAGAACCATCTCCATTATCCACTGTGTTGGTCAGAACCATCTCCATTAACCACCGTGTTGGTCAGAACCATCTCCATTATCCACTGTGTTGGTCAGAACCATCTCCATTAACCACCGTGTTGGTCAGAACCATCTCCATTATCCACCGTGTTGGTCAGAACCATCTCCATTAACCACCGTGTTGGTCAGAACCATCTCCATTATCCACCGTGTTGGTCAGAACCATCTCCATTAACCACTGTGTTGGTCAGAACCATCTCCATTATCCACCGTGTTGGTAAGAACCATCTCCATTAACCACTGTGTTGGTCAGAACCAACTCCATTAACCACTGTGTTGGTCAGAACCAACTCCATTAACCACTGTGTTGGTCAGAACCATCTCCATTAACCACCGTGTTGGTCTCAGACAGGGTTCTCCGGTAATGTGGGCAGCCCACCAGTTAGTGATGCAGCCTTCTACTGTGTGATGTCACTACGGTGGTGTGTGTGTGTGTGTGTGTGTGTGTGTGTGTGTGTGTGTGTGTGTGTGTATATGTGTGTGTTATGGTGGTGGTTCTCCCTGAGGGCCAGACAGAGCTAATTGGATAATACTATAATAACACTGTTAACAGAGCCAGTCACCACCACACAGCCTCACCGCCTCACAGAGTGATCTGTGGGTCAGACCTACGGTCTACTGCAGGCAGAGTGATCTGTGGGTCAGACCTACGGCCTACTGCAGGCAGAGAGATCTGTGGGTCAGACCTACGGCCTACTGCAGGCAGAGAGATCTGTGGGTCAGACCTACGGCCTACTGCAGGCAGAGTGATCTGTGGGTCAGACCTACGGCCTACTGCAGGCAGAGTGATCTGTGGGTCAGACCTACGGCCTACTGCAGGCAGTGATCTGTGGGTCAGACCTACGGCCTACTGCAGGCAGAGTGATCTGTGGGTCGGACCTACGGCCTACTCCAGGCAGTGATCTGTGGGTCAGACCTACGGCCTACTGCAGGCAGAGTGATCTGTGGGTCAGACCTACGGCCTACTCCAGGCAGTGATCTGTGGGTCAGACCTACGGCCTACTGCAGGCAGAGTGATCTGTGGGAGACGCGCCGCAGTAGACAGGGGCGGGGCTGAAAGCCCCCAGTAGCTTTATCTGAGTGGGCTCAGCGGTTGCCACTTCACAGCTACAAGCATTTCACAACCGCTTTCACCGGGCTCGCATTTCACCGGGCTCGCATTTCACCGGGCTCGCATTTCACCGGGCTCGCATTTCACCGGGCTCGCATTTCACCGGGCTCGCATTTCACTGGTGGCGAGTCATTGTGGATACCCCTCAACACTGACGCACTGTCTTCCCTCTCTCTGACTCAGGACAGGGCTTCCCTCTCTCTCTCTCTGTTACCCCCCCAGAACTGGCCCTGCCACTGTCTAGACCCGGCTCTGACTCAGGGCAGGGCTTCCCTCTCTCTCTCTCTGTTACCCCCCAGAACTGGCCCTGCCACTGTCTAGACCCGGCTCTGACTCAGGACAGGGCTTCCCTCTCTCTCTCTCTGTTACCCCCCCAGAACTGGCCCTGCCACTGTCTAGACCCGGCTCTGACTCAGGGCAGGGCTTCCCTCTCTCTCTCTGTTACCCCCCCCAGAACTGGCCCTGCCACTGTCTAGACCCGGCTCTGACTCAGGGCAGGGCTTCCCTCTCTCTCTCTCTGTTACCCCACAGAACTGGCCCTGCCACTGTCTAGACCCGGCTCTGACTCTGCCCAGCCCCAGAACCAACCCCAAATGTCAGCTGGATCCGGAGATAGAAATCGGTTGCTATAACTGGACTGTTGTTGATGTGTCATAAACTGTTGTTGTCATAGATGGCATTGTTTAGTCTCAGTTTAAAACGGTTCCCTTGCGTACGTGTAGCCTACCTTATAACCGTTTTAAAATATTCTGATGGGAAAACAATCATGTTATTTTTTAAATGGGTATTGGTGTTGCTGATTCTTCACCTATAACGAAGTCCACAACTGAGTCACAAAGTCAACATGTAGACGTGAGAAGTGACCAAAACATAAAAACAGTTTCTCCCCATAACCCATAACCCTGTTCCATAACCCATAACCCTGTTCCATAACCCATAACCCTGTTCCATAACCCATAACCCTGTTCCATAACCCTGTTCCATAACCCATAACCCTGTTCCATAACCCATAACCCTGTTCCATAACCCATAACCCTGTTCCATAACCCATAACCCTGTTCCATAACCCATAACCCTGTTCCATAGCCATAACCCTGTTCCATAACCCATAACCCTGTTCCATAACCCATAACCCTGTTCCATAACCCATAACCCTGTTCCATAACCCATAACCCTGTTCCATAACCCATAACCCTGTTCCATAACCCATAACCCTGTTCCATAACCCATAACCCTGTTCCATAGCCATAACCCTGTTCCATAACCCTTAACCCTGTTCCAAAACCCATAACCCTGTTCCGTAACCCATAACCCTGTTCCATAACCCTGTTCCAAAACCCTGTTCCATAGCCATAACCCTGTTCCATAACCCATAACCCTGTTCCATAACCCTGTTCCATAGCCATAACCCTGCTCTATGACCCATAACCCTGTTCCATAACCCTGTTCCATAACCCATAACCCTGTTCCATAACCCATAACCCTGTTCCATAACCCATAACCCTGTTCCATAACCCATAACCCTGTTCCATAGCCATAACCCTGTTCCATAACCCTGTTCCATAACCCATAACCCTGTTCCATAACCCATAACCCTGTTCCATAACCCATAACCCTGTTCCATAACCCATAACCCTGTTCCATAGCCATAACCCTGTTCCATAACCCTGTTCCATAACCCATAACCCTGTTCCATAACCCATAACCCTGTTCCATAACCCATAACCCTGTTCCATAACCCATAACCCTGTTCCATAACCCATAACCCTGTTCCATAGCCATAACCCTGTTCCATAACCCTGTTCCATAACCCATAACCCTGTTCCATAACCCATTACCCTGTTCCATAACCCATAACCCTGTTCCATAACCCATAACCCTGTTCCATAGCCATAACCCTGTTCCATAACCCTGTTCCATAGCCATAACCCTGTTCCATAACCCTGTTCCATAACCCATAACCCTGTTCCATAACCCATAACCCTGTTCCATAACCCATAACCCTGTTCCATACCCATAACCCTGTTCCATAACCCTGTTCCATAACCCATAACCCTGTTCCATAGCCATAACCCTGTTCCATAACCCTGTTCCATAACCCATAACCCTGTTCCATAACCCATAACCCTGTTTTATAACCCATAACCCTGTTCCATAGCCATAACCCTGTTCCATAACCCTGTTCCATAACCCATAACCCTGTTCCATAACCCATAACCCTGTTCCATAGCCATAACCCTGTTCCATAGCCATAACCCTGTTCCATAACCCATAACCCTGTTCCATAACCCATAACCCTGTTCCATAACCCATAACCCTGTTCCATAACCCATAGCCCTGTTCCATAGGCATAACCCTGTTCCATAGCCATAACCCTGTTCCATAACCCATAACCCTGTTCCATAACCCATAACCCAGTTCCATACCCATAACCCTGTTCCATAACCCTGTTCCATAACCCATAACCCTGTTCCATAACCCATAACCCTGTTCCATAACCCTGTTCCATAACCCATAACCCTGTTCCATAACCCTGTTCCATAACCCATAACCCTGTTCCATAACCCATAACCCTGTTCCATAACCCATAACCCTGTTCCATAACCCTGTTCCATAACCCATAACCCTGTTCCATAACCCATAACCCTGTTCCATAACCCTGTTCCATAACCCATAACCCTGTTCCATAACCCTGTTCCATAACCCATAACCCTGTTCCATAACCCATAACCCTGTTCCATACCCATAACCCTGTTCCATAACCCATAACCCTGTTCCATAACCCATAACCCTGTTCCATACCCATAACCCTGTTCCATAACCCATAACCCTGTTCCATAACCCATAACCCTGTTCCATAGCCATAACCCTGTTCCATAACCCTGTTCCATACCCATAACCCTGTTCCATAACCCATAACCCTGTTCCATAACCCATAACCCTGTTCCATAACCCTGTTCCATACCCATAACCCTGTTCCATAGCATAACCCTGTTCCATAACCCATAACCCTGTTCCATAACCCTTAACCCTGTTCCATAACCCATAACCCTGTTCCATAACCCATAACCCTGTTCCATAGCCATAACCCTGTTCCATAGCCATAACCCTGTTCCATAACCCATAACCCTGTTCCATACCCATAACCCTGTTCCATAACCCTGTTCTATAACCCTGTTCCATAACCCATAACCCTGTTCCATAACCCATAACCCTGTTCCATAACCATAACCCTGTTCCATAACCCATAACCCTGTTCCATAGCCATAACCCTGTTCCATAACCCTGTTCCATACCCATAACCCTGTTCCATAACCCATAACCCTGTTCCATAACCCATAACCCTGTTCCATAACCCTGTTCCATACCCATAACCCTGTTCCATAGCATAACCCTGTTCCATAACCCATAACCCTGTTCCATAACCCTTAACCCTGTTCCATAACCCATAACCCTGTTCCATAACCCATAACCCTGTTCCATAGCCATAACCCTGTTCCATAGCCATAACCCTGTTCCATAACCCATAACCCTGTTCCATAGCCATAACCCTGTTCCATAACCCTGTTCTATAACCCTGTTCCATAACCCATAACCCTGTTCCATAACCCATAACCCTGTTCCATAACCATAACCCTGTTCCATAACCCATAACCCTGTTCCATAGCCATAACCCTGTTCCATAACCCATAACCCTGTTCCATAACCCATAACCCTGTTCCATAGCCATAACCCTGTTCCATAACCCATAACCCTGTTCCATAACCCAAAACCCTGTTCCATAGCCATAACCCTGTTCCATAACCCATAACCCTGTTCCATAACCCATAACCCTGTTCCATAACCCATAACCCTGTTCCATAACCCATAACCCTGTTCCATAACCCATAACCCTGTTCCATAGACATAACCCTGTTCCATAACCCATAACCCATAACCCTGTTCCAGAACCCATAACCCTGTTCCATAACCCATAACCCTGTTCCATAACCCATAACCCTGTTCCATAGCCATAACCCTGTTCCATAACCCATAACCCTGTTCCATACCCATAACCCTGTTCCATAACCCATAACCCTGTTCCATAGCCATAACCCTGTTCCATAGCCATAACCCTGTTCCATAACCCATAACCCTGTTCCATAACCCATAACCCTGTTCCATAACCCATAACCCTGTTCCATAACCCATAACCCTGTTCCTTAACCCTGTTCCATAACCCATAACCCTGTTCCATAGCCATAACCCTGTTCCATAACCCTGTTCCATAACCCATAACCCTGTTCCATAGCCATAACCCTGTTCCATAGCCATAACCCTGTTCCATAACCCTGTTCCATAGCCATAACCCTGTTCCTTAACCCTGTTCCATAACCCATAACCCTGTTCCATAACCCATAACCCTGTTCCATAACCCATAACCCTGCTCCATAACCCATAACCCTGTTCCATAACCCATAACCCTGCTCCATAACCCATAACCCTGTTCCATAGCCATAACCCTGTTCCATAACCCACAACCCTGTTCCATAACCCATAACCCTGTTCCGTAACCCATAACCCTGTTCCATAGCCATAACCCTGTTCCATAACCCATAACCCTGCTCCATAACCCATAACCCTGTTCCATAGCCATAACCCTGTTCCGTAACCCATAACCCTGTTCCATAACCCATAACCCTGTTCCATAGCCATAACCCTGTTCCATAACCCATAACCCTGTTCCATAACCCATAACCCTGCTCCATAACCCATAACCCTGTTCCATAGCCATAACCCTGTTCCATAACCCATAACCCTGTTCCATAACCCATAACCCTGTTCCGTAACCCATAACCCTGTTCCATAGCCATAACCCTGTTCCATAACCCATAACCCTGTTCCATAACCCATAACCCTGTTCCATAACCCATAACCCTGTTCCATAGCCATAACCCTGTTCCATAACCCATAACCCTGTTCCATAACCCATAACCCTGTTCCATAACCCATAACCCTGCTCCATACCCATAACCCTGTTCCATAGCCATAACCCTGTTCCATAACCCATAACCCTGTTCCATAACCCTGTTCCATAACCCATAACCCTGCTCCATACCCATAACCCTGTTCCATACCCATAACCCTGCTCCAGTTAATATGAATGAGACACAGTGGGTCCAGTAACCACAGTCAGAGACACTGTCCCAAATGGCACCCTAATCCCTATATAGTGCACTTCTTTTGACCAGGCTCTATAGGGCCACACAGTGGGACCAGGCTCTGGTCAAAAGAAGTGCACTATATATGGGATAGGGTGCCATTTGGAACGCATCCATAGACTCTGACTGGGCCACCATAACGCCCTGACATGTTCTGAGTCTCTCTCAGCCACGCTCCACAAGGTAAACACTAGGTAACCACTACCTCATGCTAGTTCAGGGTTGAGCCAAACAGGCCCCCCTGCTACAACCCATTTAGTCCAACCAAAAGTCACTTTTCAGCCCATGTCCTGTCTAATGATGGAGGTTAGGTGATAATAGGTTCTATCCACCGTGGCAGATAGCAGTATGCTGTTCAGCCCATGTCCTGTCTAATGATGGAGGATAGGGTGATAATAGGTTCTATCCACCGTGGCAGATAGCAGGATGCTGTTCAGCCCATGTCCTGTCTAATGATGGAGGTTAGGTGATAATAGGTTCTATCCACCGTGGCAGATAGCAGGATGCTGTTCAGCCCATGTCCTGTCTAATGATGGAGGATAGGATGGGTGATAATAGGTTCTATCCACCGTGGCAGATAGCAGGATGCTGTTCAGCCCATGTCCTGTCTAATGATGGAGGATAGGATGGGTGATAATAGGTTCTATCCACCGTGGCAGATAGCAGGATGCTGTTCAGCCCATGTCCTGTCTAATGATGGAGGTTAGGTGATAATAGGTTCTATCCACCGTGGCAGATAGCAGGATGCTGTTCAGCCCATGTCCTGTCTAATGATGGAGGATAGGGTGATAATAGGTTCTATCCACCGTGGCAGATAGCAGGATGCTGTTCAGCCCATGTCCTGTCTAATGATGGAGGATAGGGTGATAATAGGTTCTATCCACCGTGGCAGATAGCAGGATGCTGTTCAGCCCATGTCCTGTCTAATGATGGAGGATAGGGTGATAATAGGTTCTATCCACCGTGGCAGATAGCAGGATGCTGTTCAGCCCATGTCCTGTCTAATGATGGAGGATAGGGTGATAATAGGTTCTATCCACCGTGGCAGATAGCAGGATGCTGTTCAGCCCATGTCCTGTCTAATGATGGAGGATAGGGTGATAATAGGTTCTATCCACTGTGGCAGATAGCAGTATGCTGTTCAGCCCATGTCCTGTCTAATGATGGAGGTTAGGTGATAATAGGTTCTATCCACCGTGGCAGATAGCAGTATGCTGTTCAGCCCATGTCCTGTCTAATGATGGAGGTTAGGTGATAATAGGTTCTATCCACTGTGGCAGATAGCAGGATGCTGTTCAGCCCATGTCCTGTCTAATGATGGAGGATAGGGTGATAATAGGTTCTATCCACCGTGGCAGATAGCAGGATGCTGTTCAGCCCATGTCCTGTCTAATGATGGAGGTTAGGGTGATAATAGGTTCTATCCACCGTGGCAGATAGCAGGATGCTGTTCAGCCCATGTCCTGTCTAATGATGGAGGATAGGGTGATAATAGGTTCTATCCACCGTGGCAGATAGCAGGATGCCGTTCAGCCCATGTCCTGTCTAATGATGGAGGATAGGGTGATAATAGGTTCTATCCACCGTGGCAGATAGCAGGATGCCGTTCAGCCCATGTCCTGTCTAATGATGGAGGATAGGGTGATAATAGGTTCTATCCACCGTGGCAGATAGCAGTATGCCGTTCAGCCCTGGAATCCAGTAGTCCCAGAAGCGCCGGGCTGCGTCCCAGACGTCTCCCTGTTCCCTAGTTAGTGTAAACTAGTGCATGATGCAGACTATAGGGTGCCATTTGGGCATGATGCAGACTATAGGGTGCCATTTGGGCATGATGCAGACTATAGGGTGCCATTTGGGCATGATGCAGACTATAGGGTGCCATTTGGGCATGATGCAGACTATAGGGTGCCATTTGGGCATGATGCAGACTATAGGGTGCCATTTGGGCATGATGCAGACTATAGGGTGCCATTTGGGAAGCAGCTCCAGTCTGATTGGATATTGATCAGGACCCGGATCAGGACCCAGCTTCATAACCGTTATTATACCAAAGACTCAGGTTTGGTACCCTATTCCCTATACAGGAGCCCTATAGGCTCTGGTCAAAAGTAGTGCACTAAATAGGGAGGAAATCAAATGTTATTTGTCATATACTTCGTAAACAGCAGGTGTAAACTAACAGTGAAATCACACCATATATAACATGGTGATATATAGCAGAGATCATCAATAACACCATATATTACATGGTCATATACAGTACCAGTCAAAAGTTTGGACACACCTACTCATTCAAGGGTAGCCACCAGCTTTGCACACTCTTGGCATTCTCTCAACCAGCTTCACCTGGAATGCTTTTCCAACAGTCTTGAAGGAGTTCCCACATATGCTGAGCACTTGTTGGCTGCTTTTCCTTCACTCTGTGGTTCAACTCATCCCAAATCATCTCAATTGGGTTGAGGTCGGGGGATTGTGGAGGCCAGGTCTTCTGATGCAGCACTCCATCACTCTCCTTCTTGGTAAAATAGCCCTTACACAGCCTGAAGGTGTGTTGGTTCATTGTCCTGTTGAAAAACAAATGATAGTCCCACTAAGCGCAAACCAAATGGGATGGCGTATCGCTGCAGAATGCTGCGGTAGCCATGCTGGTTAAGTGTGCCTTGAATTCTAAATAAATCACAGACAGTGTCACCAGCAAAGCACCCCCACACAATCACACTTCCTCCTCCATGCTTCACGGTGGGAACCATACATGCGGAGATCATCTGTTCACCCACTCTGCGTCTCACAAAGGAACCAAAAATCTCAAATTTGGACTCATCAGACCAAAGGACAGATTTCCACCAGTCTAATGTCCATTGCTCGTGTTTCTTGGCCCAAGCAAGTCTCTTCTTCTTATTGGTGTCCTTTAGTAGTGGTTTCTTTGCAGCAATTCGACCATGAAGGCTTGATTCACACAGTCTCCTCTGA
This sequence comes from Coregonus lavaretus, assembly GCF_964263955.1. Classification (NCBI taxonomy): domain Eukaryota; kingdom Metazoa; phylum Chordata; class Actinopteri; order Salmoniformes; family Salmonidae; genus Coregonus; species Coregonus lavaretus. The sequence goes on along the minus strand of NW_028167025.1, from coordinate 8,015 downwards.
ACAGTTGATGTTGAGATGTGTCTGTGACTTGAACTATGGGTCTTCCATTCCTGTGGTGGTCCTCATGAGAGCCAATTTCATCATAGCGCTTGATGGTGTTTGCGACTGCACTTAAAGAAACGTTCAAAGTTCTTGAAATGTTCTGGATTGACTGACCTTCATGTCTTAAAGTAATGATGGACTGTCATTTCTCTTTGCTTATTTGAGCTGTTCTTGCCATAATATGGACTTGGTCTTTTACCAACTAGGGCTATCTTCTGTATACCCCCCCTACAAACGCATTAAGAAGGAAATCAATTCCACAAATTAACTTTTAAGAAGGCACACCTGTTAATTGAAATGCATTTCAGGTGACTACCTCATGAAGCTGGTTGAGAGAATGCCAAGCGTGTGCAAAGTTGTCATCAAGGCAAAGGGTGGCTACTTTGAAGAATCTCAAATCTCAAATATATTTTGATTTGTTTAACCATTTTTTGGTTACTACATGATTCCATATGTGTTATTTCATTGTTTTGATGTCTTCACTATTATTCTACAATGTAGAAAATAGTACAAATAAAGAAAAACCCTTGAATGAGTAGGTGTGTCCAAACTTTTGACTGGTAGTGTATAGCAGAGATCATCAATAACACCATATATTACATGGTGATATATAGCAGAGATCAGTATCAGTATCTCTCTATTATGTGTGGGAATACTTTGGAACACGTTTCTAAAAAATTAACATCACTTGGAGCTGATTGGCTGGTGTTTTTACAATCTTAATATTTATTTTATTTTATATTTTGCTCAGAAAACTTTGGGGGGCCAAATAAAATGACAGACGGGCCTCCAGTTGGGGAACCCTGGTCTGTTGTATATGATATGAGCTGACTTCTCATGTGCTGTCAGTGTTATCATGGAAACATTCCTTATGGATCTCAAGCCAGGCCAGGCCAGGCCAGGCTATCCTCCTCATGTGATTTAAAGACAGTAAATATCAATGGGAGTCTCTTTAGTTGGCTTGAGTTCCATAGATTTGAGTCTGATCGTTTTCCTGAGACTCATAACATCATACAGTTCCTTTACTTCAACAACAACCTCAGACAGTTTCTTTAACCTAGATCAGTATATCCCACGTCCATGACAGCTCAGGCCATGTGCGAGATGTTAAGCTCTGTAGTAAATGTGTCTCCGATATGAAGTGAATAATCTCAGTGATAAATCCAGAGTTGATATGGAACTGTGATCGGCCCCGAGCCGGCCTCTCCTCCACCAAGATAGATAAAACAGGCCTCGATAAGTCAACTTCTAACATCTGCTCACGTGAGAAATAGTGGACAGGAAGGGGAGAGGAGACAGAGGAGACAAGTCAGAGGAGAGGAGACAGAGGAGAGGAGTCAGAGGAGAGGAGACAGAGGAGACAAGTCAGAGGAGAGGAGATGAGTCAGAGGAGAGGAGACAGAGGAGACAAGTCAGAGGAGAGGAGATGAGTCAGAGGAGAGGAGACAGAGGAGAGGAGTCAGAGGGAGGAGATGGGGTGAAGAGACAGAGGAGAGGAGATGAGACAGAAGAGAGGAGACAGAAGAGAGGAGACAGAGAGAGGAGACAGAGGGGAGGAGTCAGAGGAGAGGAGATGGGGAGAAGAGACAGAGGAGAGGAGTGAGAGGAGATGGGGAGAAGAGACAGAGGAGAGGAGACAGAAGATAGGAGACAGAGGGAGGAGACAGAAGAGAGGAGACAGAGGGAGGAGAAAGAGGAGAGGAGTCAGAGGAGAAGAGACAGAGGGAGGAGACAGAAGAGAGGAGACAGAGGGAGGAGACAGAGGAGAGGAGATGGGGAGAAGAGACAGAGGAGAGGAGACAGAAGAGAGGAGACAGAGGGAGGAGTCAGAGGAGAGGAGTCAGAGGAGAGGAGACAGAGGGAGGAGACAGAGGGAGGAGTCAGAGGAGAAGAGACAGAGGGAGGAGACAGAAGAGAGGAGTCAGAGGAGAGGAGACGGGGAGAAGAGACAGAGGAGAGGAGATGAGACAGAGGAAGGAGACAGAGGAGAGGAGACAGAGGAGGAAGGAGACAGAGGAGAGGAGACAGAGGAGAGGAGATGAGACAGAGGAAGGAGACAGAGGAGAGGAGACAGAGGAAGGAGACAGAGGAGATGAGACAGAGGAAGGAGACAGAGGAGAGGAGACAGAGGAGAGGAGATGAGACAGAGGAAGGAGATAGAGGAGATGAGACAGAGGAAGGAGACAGAGGAGAGGAGACAGAGGAGAGGAGATGAGACAGAGGAAGGAGACAGAGGAGAGGAGACAGAGGAAGGAGACAGAGGAGAGGAGACAGAGGAGAGGAGTCAGAGGAGAGGAGTCAGAGGGAGGAGGCAGAGGAGAGGAGACAGAGGAGATGAAATGAGACAGAGGGAGGAGGCAGAGGAGAGGAAAGATGGAGGAGGGGAAGAGGAGTCACCTGGGTTAGATTTCCTTCTGTCTCTGTCTCTGTCTCTGTCTCTCTCTCTGTGAGGCCATGTTTTGATACGTCTCCAGACTGCTCTTCTCTTCCTTAGTGATGATGGATGGACTGTTGTAATAATGTCTGTCCTGTTGGGAGGATGGCCACAGGGCCTGAGGGAGATATAACCCAGGGTGGGTCTGAAATGGCACCCTATTCCCCATCGGCTCTGGTCTAAAGTAGTGCTCTATATAGGGAATAGGGTGCCATTCTCTGGTCTAAAGTAGTGCACTATATAGGGAATAGGGTGCCATTTGGGGCGTAGGCTCAGGGCTCCAGGGTCAGGGTGTGAGTCATGAGACGATGAAAACCTTTAAAGTTGTTGTTGTCAGGACCAGGGATCTCTCTCTCTCTCTCTCTCTCTCTCTCTCTCTCTCTCTCGCTCTCTCTCTCTCTCTCTCTCGCTCTCTCTCTCTCTCTCTCTCTCTCTTTCTCTCTCTCTCTCTGTCTCTCTCTCTCTCTTTCTCTCTCTCTCTCTCTCTCTCTCTCTCTCTCTCTCTCTCTCTCTCTCTCTCTTTCTCTCTCTCTTCTCTCTCTCTCTCTCTCTCTCTCTCTCTCTCTCTCGCTCTCGCTCTCTCGCTCTCTCGCTCTCTCTCTCTCACAAACTCTCTCTGTCTCTCTCTCTCACAAACTCTCTTTCTCTCTCTCTCACACAAAATCTCTGTCTGTCTCTCTCTCTCTCTCTCACACAAACTTTCTCTCTGTGTGTCTCCCTCTCTCCCTCTCTCCCTCTCTCTCTCCTGCCCCAGCCTCTATCCCTAGCTCCCTAGCTCCATAAACTTCAGGCATCGCCACAAACGGCCTGTTCTCTGCCAACCAACACACAGCCCAACCTGCTAGTCTGGGTCTTGTGTTCTTCCCTGCCTGGTAAACATAGCTCCGTAGTAAACTTGGCGTGGGCGGCATGCCGTTTGACGAAGGCGGGATTCCACACGCTGCTAAATCTAAATCCGCCCCCAGAGTTTCTGTTTTTGAGGCAGCGGTGATGTCATGGAGCTCTCTGTGGGGGCCTCCATGGCGACCATGGTGTCAGACTGGCCACGGCCGCTCTGGTTGGATATCGCCGTGCCGACACGGGCGGGGTTAATGTGGGCGACCGTGTCATAACTCTGGGACGGGGACCAAGACTGGGAAGAGGAGAATGTTGTCTGAGTAACTCTGGTGTGTGTGTGTCTGCATTCTCCATCCATCTCCAGTTTGATACCTCTCTTCACACAGACAGCAGTGATTTCTTTGCTTACATTTACATTTACATTTACGTCATTTAGCAGACGCTCTTATCCAGAGCGACTTACAAATTGGTGCATTCACCTTATAGCCAGTGGGATAACCACTTTACAATATGTTTTTTTTTTTTTTTTTTTTTTGGCGGGTGGGGAAACAGTCAATATTTATTTCTGAAATTATTTTCAAAACATCAAGGCAGCGTTCTGCTTGGTTGGATCTGTGCCCTGGCTGATAGTACAGCTATTAACAGACCTGGGGGGGCATGGTGAGTGTGGAGCTGAGCTGTGGATGAGGGTTAACAGACCTGGAGGGGCATGGCGAGTGTGGAGCTGAGCTGTGGATGAGGGTTGTGGTGTGGTGACGGTCTGAAACCACACAGCTTTCACTTGTTATGATACCAAAGTAGAAAGGAATACATCTCTGTCTGGCCCACGTCACACTACAGGCCTCAGAGCCTCAGAGTCAAGCTGCTGCCAGTGTACAGGGCCTGCCAGACAGACAGACAGACAGACAGAGAGCGAGAGAGAAACAGACAGACAGAGACAGAGAGAGAGAGAGAGAGAGAGAGACAGACAGACAAACAGACAGAGAGAGAGAGAGAGAGAGAGAGAGCGAGCGAGACAGACAGACAGACAGACAGACAGACAGACAGACAGACAGAGAGAGAGAGAGAGAGAGAGAGAGAGAGACGGACGGACAGACAGACAGACAGACAGACAGACAGACAGACAGACAGACAGAGAGAGAGCGAGACAGACAGACAGACAGACAGACAGACAGAGAGAGAGAGAGAGAGAGAGAGAGAGAGAGTGAGAGTGAGAGAGAGACAAACAAACAGACAGACAGACAGACAGAGAGGCTGTGGGTTTAAACATTAGTTGTGTAATATAACTCCAGTTAAACATTAGTAATGTAATATGGTCCAGAAACCCACCGCTTCTCAACATGACTCTCATTATGGTGTGTTACCATAATACTGACTAGTTGACAACATGTGTAGGCTGCCACCTTTGGAAATTAGACATTCTACGTGGTCTATTATGGTCTGGTTCTGTGATACTAAGGTTTTATTCTAGGTTACTCTGTAGGGCATGTGTTACTAGGGGTTACGTTTACATTTTCAGTCATTTAGCAGACACTCTCTCATCCAGAGCGACTTACAGTTAGTGAGTGCATACATTTTTCATACTGGCCCCCCTCGTGGGAATCGAACCCACAACCCTGGCGTTGCAAGCGCAATTGCTCTACCAACTGAGCTATAGGAGGGCTTAGTTGTGTGTTGTGTTGTTGTGTTGTGTTGTGTTGTTGTGTTGTGTTGTGTATCCAAACTTGTGTTGTTATGTTGACTCACCAGGCTGCTCCTCCTCAGATTGTTCTGGAAATTCACACATAGAAATATTTATTGGGAGGAAGGATGTTTGATATGCTTTTTACATTTGTAACAAACTGTTTTTGAGAAAATCCTGAATGAGTGGCCATTTTAGGCCCTTTTTAGACCAATACATGTCTCCTTTAAGACCCTGTGACCTGTGAACCCTACAACATCTAGGAGTCATTATACATTTACATTTTAGTCATTTAGCAGACGCTCTTATCCAGAGCGACTTACAGTTATAGTGCTTATGGAGTATGTCTAAATTCTGAAATACAATTTTTCTGTCACGATCGTCGAAGGAGGAGGACCAAGGCGCAGCGTGGAAGGTGAACATATTTTATTAATTTGAATGATAACACGAACAAAACAACAAACGATAACGTGACGTGACGTCCAAAGGTGCAAACCACAAACCTATACAGGAACAAGATCCCACAAATACTGTGGAAAAACAGACTGTTTAAATATGGTTCCCAATCAGAGACAACCAGCAACAGCTGACACTCGTTGCCTCTGATTGAGAACCACTCTGGCCAACATACAAGCGTCCCCAGAGCCAGGGCGTGACAGTAACCCCCCCCAAAGGCGCGGACTCCGACCGCGCCAACAGAACACCACAGGGGAGGGACCGGGTGGGCACTCCGCCTTGGCGGCGGATCCGGCTCCGGGCATGATCCCCACTCCCTCTCTAACCCCCCACAGTACCCCTGGTCCGGTCTGGCCCTGCTGGCCGGAGCTGGACTGAACCCTGGTGGAGCGGATTGCTCTAGCTCCGGCGTGGAGCAGCTGACCGGTGCCGGACCAGGCACCAGTGGAACAGGCACAAGCTGTGCCGGACTGACGACGCACACCACTGGCTTGGCGTGACATTTTCACATTAATTTATTCAACATAGAAAATATTTACATGGGCCTCCCGAGTCATCGCAGTGCTTGAGGTGTCACTACAGACTCAGGTTCGATCCCGGGCTGTGTCGCAGCCGGCCGCGACCGGGAGACCCATGAGGTGGCGCACAATTGGCCCAGCGTCGTCTGGGTTAGGGGAGGGTTTGGCATTGTCCCATCGCGCTCTAGCGACTCCTGTGGCGGGCCGGGCGGATGCCTCGCTGACACGGTCGCCAGTTGTACGGTGTTTCCTCCGACACGTTGGCGCTGCTGGCTTCAGGGTTAAGCGAGCAGTGTGTCAAGAAGCAGTGCGGCTTGGCAGGGTCGTGTTTCGGAGGACGCATGGCTCTCGACCTTCGCCTCTCCCGAGTCCATACGGGAGTTGCAGCGATGGGACAAGACTGTAACTACCAATTGGATATCACGACATTGGGGAGAAAAAGGGGTAAAAAGTAATAAAAATACATAAAATATATAAACACACTACCAGTCAAAGGTTTGGACACACCTACTCATTCAATGGTTTTTCTTTATTTTTACTATTTTCTACATTGTAGAATAACCGTGAAGACATCAAAACTATGAAATAACATATATGGAATCATGTAGTAACCAAAAACGTGTTAAACAAATCAAAATATATTTTATATTTGAGATTCTTCAAATAGCCACCCTTTGCCTTGATGACAGCTTTGCACACTCTTGGCATTCTCTCAATCAGCTTCTCCTGGAATGCTTTCCCAACAGTTTTGAAGGAGTTCCCACATATGCTGAGCACTTGTTGGCTGCTTTTCCTTCACTCTGAGTTCCAACTCATCCCAAACCATCTCAATTGGGTTGAGGTCAGGGGATTGTGGAGGCCAGGTCATCTGATGCAGCATTCCATCACTCTCCTTCTTGGTAAAATAACCCTTACACAGCCTGGAGGTGTGTTGGGTCATTGTCCTGTTGAAAAACAAATGATAGTCCCACTAAGCCCAAACCAGATGGGATGGCGTATCGCTGCAGAATGCTGTGGTAGCCATGCTGGTTAAGTGTGCCTTGAATTCTGAATAAATCCCAGACAGTGTGACCAGCAAAGCACCCCCACACCATAACACCTCCTCCTCCATGCTTTACGGTTGGAAATACACATGCGGAGATCATCCGTTCACCCAGACCGTGTCTCACAAAGACACGGCGGTTGGAACCAAAAATCTCAAATTTGGACTCCAGACCAAAGGACAAATTTCCACCGGTCTAAATGTCCATTGCTCGTGTTTCTTGGTCCAAGCAGGTCTCTTCTTCTTATTGGTGTCCTTTAGTATTTAGTTGGGCTACAATTTCTGAGGCTGGTAACTTAATATGGACTTGGTCTTTTACCAAATAGGGCTATCTTCTGTATACCCCCCTACCTTGTCACAACACAACTGATTGGCTCTAATGCATTAAGAGAGAGAGGACAGTGACGGGACAGTGACAGTACAGTGACAGGACAGGACAGTGACAGTACAGTGACAAGACAGTGACAGGACAGGACAGTGACAGGATAGTGACAGTACAGTGACAGGACAGGACAGTGACAGGACAGTGACAGGACAGTGACAGGACAGTGACAGGACAGTGACAAGACAGGACAGTGACAGGACAGTGACAGGACAGTGACAAGACAGTGACAGGACAGGACAGTGACAGGACAGGACAGTGACAGGACAGTGACAAGACAGTGACAGGACAGTGACAGGACAGGACAGTGACAGGACAGTGACAGGACAGTGACAAGACAGTGACAGGACAGCACAGTGACAAGACAGGACAGTGACAGGACAGTGACAAGACAGGACAGTGACAAGACAGTGACAGGACAGTGACAGGACAGGACAGTGACAGGACAGGACAGTGACAGGACAGTGACAGGACAGTGACAGGACAGTGACAGGACAGGACAGGACAGGACAGTGACAGGACAGTGACAAGGACAGTGACAGGACAGGACAGGACAGTGACAAGACAGGACAGTGACAGGACAGTGACAGGACAGGACAGTGACAGGACAGTGACAAGACAGT
>NW_028167026.1:40000-67500 GCF_964263955.1 Coregonus lavaretus | reverse complement strand
CTAACCCTAACCCTAACCCTAACCCTAACCCTAACCCTAACCCTAACCCTAACCTAACCCTAACCCTAACCCTAACCCTAACCCTAACCCTAACCCTAACCCTAACCCTAACCCTAACCCTAACCCTAACCCTAACCCTAACCCTAACCCTAACCCTAACCCTAACCCTAACCCTAACCCTAACCCTAACCCTAACCCTAACCCTAACCCTAACCCTAACCCTAACCCTAACCCTAACCCTAACCCTAACCCTAACCCTAACCCTAACCCTAACCCTAACCCTAACCCTAACCCTAACCCTAACCCTAACCCTAACCCTAACCCTAACCCTAACCCTAACCCTAACCCTAACCCTAACCCTAACCCTAACCCTAACCCTAACCCTAACCCTAACCCTAACCCTAACCCTAACCCTAACCCTAACCCTAACCTAACCCTAACCCTAACCCTAACCCTAACCCTAACCCTAACCCTAACCCTAACCCTAACCCTAACCCTAACCCTAACCCTAACCCTAACCCTAACCCTAACCCTAACCCTAACCCTAACCCTAACCCTAACCCTAACCCTAACCCTAACCCTAACCCTAACCCTAACCCTAACCCTAACCCTAACCCTAACCCTAACCCTAACCCTAACCCTAACCCTAACCCTAACCCTAACCCTAACCCTAACCCTAACCCTAACCCTAACCCTAACCCTAACCCTAACCCTAACCCTAACCCTAACCCTAACCCTAACCCTAACCCTAACCCTAACCCTAACCCTAACCCTAACCCTAACCCTAACCCTAACCCTAACCCTAACCCTAACCCTAACCCTAACCCTAACCCTAACCCTAACCCTAACCCTAACCCTAACCCTAACCCTAACCCTAACCCTAACCCTAACCCTAACCCTAACCCTAACCCTAACCCTAACCCTAACCCTAACCCTAACCCTAACCCTAACCCTAACCCTAACCCTAACCCTAACCCTAACCCTAACCCTAACCCTAACCCTAACCCTAACCCTAACCCTAACCCTAACCCTAACCCTAACCCTAACCCTAACCCTAACCCTAACCCTAACCCTAACCCTAACCCTAACCCTAACCCTAACCCTAACCCTAACCCTAACCCTAACCCTAACCCTAACCCTAACCCTAACCCTAACCCTAACCCTAACCCTAACCCTAACCCTAACCCTAACCCTAACCCTAACCCTAACCCTAACCCTAACCCTAACCCTAACCCTAACCCTAACCCTAACCCTAACCCTAACCCTAACCCTAACCCTAACCCTAACCCTAACCCTAACCCTAACCCTAACCCTAACCCTAACCCTAACCCTAACCCTAACCCTAACCCTAACCCTAACCCTAACCCTAACCCTAACCCTAACCCTAACCCTAACCCTAACCCTAACCCTAACCCTAACCCTAACCCTAACCCTAACCCTAACCCTAACCCTAACCCTAACCCTAACCCTAACCCTAACCCTAACCCTAACCCTAACCCTAACCCTAACCCTAACCCTAACCCTAACCCTAACCCTAACCCTAACCCTAACCCTAACCCTAACCCTAACCCTAACCCTAACCCTAACCCTAACCCTAACCCTAACCCTAACCCTAACCCTAACCCTAACCTAACCCTAACCCTAACCCTAACCCTAACCCTAACCCTAACCCTAACCCTAACCCTAACCCTAACCCTAACCCTAACCCTAACCCTAACCCTAACCCTAACCCTAACCCTAACCCTAACCCTAACCCTAACCCTAACCCTAACCCTAACCCTAACCCTAACCCTAACCCTAACCCTAACCCTAACCCTAACCCTAACCCTAACCCTAACCCTAACCCTAACCCTAACCCTAACCCTAACCCTAACCCTAACCCTAACCCTAACCCTAACCCTAACCCTAACCCTAACCCTAACCCTAACCCTAACCCTAACCCTAACCCTAACCCTAACCCTAACCCTAACCCTAACCCTAACCCTAACCCTAACCCTAACCCTAACCCTAACCCTAACCCTAACCCTAACCCTAACCCTAACCCTAACCCTAACCCTAACCCTAACCCTAACCCTAACCCTAACCCTAACCCTAACCCTAACCCTAACCCTAACCCTAACCCTAACCCTAACCCTAACCCTAACCCTAACCCTAACCCTAACCCTAACCCTAACCCTAACCCTAACCCTAACCCTAACCCTAACCCTAACCCTAACCCTAACCCTAACCCTAACCCTAACCCTAACCCTAACCCTAACCCTAACCCTAACCCTAACCCTAACCCTAACCCTAACCCTAACCCTAACCCTAACCCTAACCCTAACCCTAACCCTAACCCTAACCCTAACCCTAACCCTAACCCTAACCCTAACCCTAACCCTAACCCTAACCCTAACCCTAACCCTAACCCTAACCCTAACCCTAACCCTAACCCTAACCCTAACCCTAACCCTAACCCTAACCCTAACCCTAACCCTAACCCTAACCCTAACCCTAACCCTAACCCTAACCCTAACCCTAACCCTAACCCTAACCCTAACCCTAACCCTAACCCTAACCCTAACCCTAACCCTAACCCTAACCCTAACCCTAACCCTAACCCTAACCCTAACCCTAACCCTAACCCTAACCCTAACCCTAACCCTAACCCTAACCCTAACCCTAACCCTAACCCTAACCCTAACCCTAACCCTAACCCTAACCCTAACCCTAACCCTAACCCTAACCCTAACCCTAACCCTAACCCTAACCCTAACCCTAACCCTAACCCTAACCCTAACCCTAACCCTAACCCTAACCCTAACCCTAACCCTAACCCTAACCCTAACCCTAACCCTAACCCTAACCCTAACCCTAACCCTAACCCTAACCCTAACCCTAACCCTAACCCTAACCCTAACCCTAACCCTAACCCTAACCCTAACCCTAACCCTAACCCTAACCCTAACCCTAACCCTAACCCTAACCCTAACCCTAACCCTAACCCTAAACCCTAACCCTAACCCTAACCCTAACCCTAACCCTAACCCTAACCCTAACCCTAACCCTAAACCCTAACCCTAACCCTAACCCTAACCCTAACCCTAACCCTAACCCTAACCCTAACCCTAACCCTAACCCTAACCCTAACCCTAACCCTAACCCTAACCCTAACCCTAACCCTAACCCTAACCCTAACCCTAACCCTAACCCTAACCCTAACCCTAACCCTAACCCTTACCCTAACCTGGGTTCGTATCCTGTTCCCCTTAACCCTTACCCTAACCTGGGTTCGTATCCTGTTCCCCCTAACCTTAACCCTTACCCTAACCTGGGTTCGTATCCTGTTCCCCCTAACCTTAACCCTTACCCTAACCTGGGTTCGTATCCTGTTCCACCCTAACCTTAACCCTTACCCTAACCTGGGTTCGTATCCTGTTCCAACTCCTTACCCTAACCCCAACCCTACTCCTAACCCTAACCCTACTCCTAACCCTAACCCTAACCTTAACCCTTACCCTAACCTGGGTTCGTATCCTGCTCCCGCCACTGACCCTAACCTTAACCCTTACCCTAACCTGGGTTCGTATCCTGTTCCAACTCCTAACCCTACCCCCAACCCTACTCCTAACCCTACCCCCAACCCTACTCCTAACCCTAACCCTACCCCCAACCCTACTCCTAACCCTAACCCTAACCCTACTCCTAAACCTAACCCTACCCCCAACCCTACTCCTAACCCCAACCCTAACCCTAACCCTAACCCTACCCCCAACCCTACACCTAACCCTACTCCTAACCCTAACCTTAACCCTTACCCTAACCTGGGTTCGTATCCTGCTCCCACCCCTGACCCTAACCTTAACCCTTACCCTAACCCGGGTTCGTATCCTGTTCCAACTCCTAACCCTACCCCCAACCCTACTCCTAACCCTAACCCTACCCCCAACCCTACTCCTAACCCTAACCCTACTTCTAACCCTACCCCCAACCCTACTCCTAACCCTAACCCTAACCCTACTCCTAACCCTAACCCTACCCCCAACCCTACTCCTAACCCTGACCCTGACCCTAACCTTAACCCTTACCCTAACCCGGGTTCGTATCCTGTTCCCACCCCTAACCCTACTCCTAACCCTAACCCCACCAAAACCCCCCCCTCTCAGAATCACAACCTTCTCTCCTCCTCTGATTCCTCTTCCAATCAGCAGACAATCCTTATCCCCTTAGTCACTACATTCTCCCATAGGATCAGACCGCTACATCAGGCATTCAAACATAATTTTCTCATTACTCAACAGGCATACACACCCTTCCAGCCATATAGAATTATCTCAGCATTCAGAAGGAATAAGAGTCTCAAAGACGTCCTAATCCAAGCAAAATACAGCACTAAGCCCCCACAACCACCCAAACCTCACACGGCCCACTTCAAACCAAGAAAATTCATTTCAAATCCACACAGCAAGACCTCCACTCCAGTTCTAGACTCTATCTCACTCAACACTCCAAATGTCATTTATATAATTACCTGTACATTATGCAAAAAACACTACATCGGGGAAACTCAGTATACAATAGAAACTAGACTTAAACAACATCTATACAACATCAAACGGGCCCATCTACACACAGAACTAGTCACTCATTTCCAGGATCACCCCATCACTTACCTCAATATATCCGGCTTACAGTCATGTTCTGGGTGGACCAGTGGGCGGCGAAAAGCAGTGGAACGTGGGTGGATAAGAGATCTTCAAACAATTACACCCACCGGTCTGAATGAGCGTTTTTAACCAGTTAGATGGGATCAATCGAAAGGAATAGCACTTGTTTACAGGGATCTCAAGGAGGTGAAAGAAGGATGCACTATTCAAACAAAAAATAAAGTTTAAGTGGGTTTGTCTAATATATAATATTTAATATTTGCATGCTTATCTTAAATAGTTTTATTCCTTCCTTTTTTAGGTATTTGATTTTGTTTTGACATTTTAGCACTTTATCTCTTAGCACTTTGTCTTCTAGCGCTTATATATGTGGATATAATTGTGTTTGTATATGTATTATTAAAGCATCTATCCCCTGATCCCTTGTATATTTTAATATCTCAGTCCCTTCATGGTCCTAGATAACCACTCAGACTATCATTTAGAAATAATAATAACCTACTTACTTTTGGTAAGTTTGGAGGGGGTAATCTAGATAATTTTAACAGTTGAATGGTTTATAGCATTATATTGGAGGGGCACACAACAATAGGCCTGCGCACCACAAGACAAACCAGTCTCTTTTTAACCCTACCCTAATTCAAAACCTAACCCTAACCCTAACCCTAACCCTAACCCTAACCCTAACCCTAACCCTAACCCTAACCCCTAACCCTAACCCTAACCCTAACCCTAACCCTAACCCTAACCCTAACCCCTAACCCTAACCCTAACCCCTAACCCTAACCCTAACCCCTAACCCTAACCCTAACCCTAACCCTAACCCTAACCCTAACCCTAACCCCTAACCCTAACCCTAACCCTAACCCCTAACCCCTAACCCCTAACCCTAACCCTAACCCTAACCCTAACCCTAACCCTAACCCTAAACCCTAACCCTAACCCTAACCCTAACCCTAACCCTAACCCTAACCCTAACCCTAAACCCTAACCCTAACCCTAACCCTAACCCTAACCCTAACCCTAACCCTAACCCTAACCCTAAACCCTAAACCCTAACCCTAACCCTAACCCTAACCCTAACCCTAACCCTAACCCTAACCCTAACCCTAACCCTAACCCTAACCCTAACCCTAACCCTATCCTGTTCCACCCTAACCTTAACCCTTACCTTAACCTGGGTTAGTATCCTGTTCCAACTCCTTACCCTAACCCCAACCCTACTCCTAACCCTAACCCTACTCCTAACCCTAACCCTAACCTTAACCCTTACCCTAACCTGGGTTCGTATCCTGCTCCCGCCACTGACCCTAACCTTAACCCTTACCCTAACCCGGGTTCGTATCCTGTTCCAACTCCTAACCCTACCCCCAACCCTACTCCTAACCCTACCCCCAACCCTACTCCTAACCCTAACCCTACCCCCAACCCTACTCCTAACCCTAACCCTAACCCTACTCCTAAACCTAACCCTACCCCCAACCCTACTCCTAACCCCAACCCTAACCCTAACCCTAACCCTACCCCCAACCCTACACCTAACCCTACTCCTAACCCTAACCTTAACCCTTACCCTAACCTGGGTTCGTATCCTGCTCCCACCCCTGACCCTAACCTTAACCCTTACCCTAACCCGGGTTCGTATCCTGTTCCAACTCCTAACCCTACCCCCAACCCTACTCCTAACCCTAACCCTACCCCCAACCCTACTCCTAACCCTAACCCTACTTCTAACCCTACCCCCAACCCTACTCCTAACCCTAACCCTAACCCTACTCCTAACCCTAACCCTACCCCCAACCCTACTCCTAACCCTGACCCTGACCCTAACCTTAACCCTTACCCTAACCCGGGTTCGTATCCTGTTCCCACCCCTAACCCTACTCCTAACCCTAACCCCACCAAAACCCCCCCCTCTCAGAATCACAACCTTCTCTCCTCCTCTGATTCCTCTTCCAATCAGCAGACAATCCTTATCCCCTTAGTCACTACATTCTCCCATAGGATCAGACCGCTACATCAGGCATTCAAACATAATTTTCTCATTACTCAACAGGCATACACACCCTTCCAGCCATATAGAATTATCTCAGCATTCAGAAGGAATAAGAGTCTCAAAGACGTCCTAATCCAAGCAAAATACAGCACTAAGCCCCCACAACCACCCAAACCTCACACGGCCCACTTCAAACCAAGAAAATTCATTTCAAATCCACACAGCAAGACCTCCACTCCAGTTCTAGACTCTATCTCACTCAACACTCCAAATGTCATTTATATAATTACCTGTACATTATGCAAAAAACACTACATCGGGGAAACTCAGTATACAATAGAAACTAGACTTAAACAACATCTATACAACATCAAACGGGCCCATCTACACACAGAACTAGTCACTCATTTCCAGGATCACCCCATCACTTACCTCAATATATCCGGCTTACAGTCATGTTCTGGGTGGACCAGTGGGCGGCGAAAAGCAGTGGAACGTGGGTGGATAAGAGATCTTCAAACAATTACACCCACCGGTCTGAATGAGCGTTTTTAACCAGTTAGATGGGATCAATCGAAAGGAATAGCACTTGTTTACAGGGATCTCAAGGAGGTGAAAGAAGGATGCACTATTCAAACAAAAAATAAAGTTTAAGTGGGTTTGTCTAATATATAATATTTAATATTTGCATGCTTATCTTAAATAGTCATATTCCTTCCTTTTTTAGGTATTTGATTTTGTTTTGACATTTTAGCACTTTATCTCTTAGCACTTTGTCTTCTAGCGCTTATATATGTGGATATAATTGTGTTTGTATATGTATTATTAAAGCATCTATCCCCTGATCCCTTGTATATTTTAATATCTCAGTCCCTTCATGGTCCTAGATAACCACTCAGACTATCATTTAGAAATAATAATAACCTACTTACTTTTGGTAAGTTTGGAGGGGGTAATCTAGATAATTTTAACAGTTGAATGGTTTATAGCATTATATTGGAGGGGCACACAACAATAGGCCTGCGCACCACAAGACAAACCAGTCTCTTTTTAACCCTACCCTAATTCAAAACCTAACCCTAACCCTAACCCTAACCCTAACCCTAACCCTAACCCCTAACCCTAACCCTAACCCTAACCCTAACCCTAACCCTAACCCCTAACCCTAACCCTAACCCTAACCCTAACCCCTAACCCCTAACCCCTAACCCCTAACCCTAACCCTAACCCTAACCCTAACCCTAACCCTAACCCTAAACCCTAACCCTAAACCCTAACCCTAACCCTAACCCTAACCCTAACCCTAACCCTAACCCTAACCCTAACCCTAACCCTAAACCCTAACCCTAACCCTAACCCTAACCCTAACCCTAACCCTAACCCTAACTAACCCTAACCCTAACCCTAACCCTAACCCTAACCCTAACCCTAACCCTAACCCTAACCCTAACCCTAACCCTAACCTAACCCTAACCCTAACCCTAACCCTAACCCTAACCCTAACCCTAACCCTAACCCTAACCCTAACCCTAACCCTAACCCTAACCCCTAACCCTAACCCTAACCCTAACCCTAACCCTAACCCCTAACCCTAACCCTAACCCTAACCCTAACCCTAACCCTAACCCTAACCCTAACCCTAACCCTAACCCTAACCCTAACCCTAATCCTAACCCTGACCTTAACCCTGACCCTAACCTTAACCCTTACCCTAACCCGGGTTCGTATCCTGCTCCCGCCCCTGACCCTAACCTTAACCCTTACCCTAACCTGGGTTCGTATCCTGTTCCAACTCCTTACCCTAACCCCAACCCTAACCCTAACCCTAACCCTACTCCTAACCCTAACCCTAACCCTAACCTGGGTTCGTATCCTGCTCCCGCCACTGACCCTAACCTTAACCCTTACCCTAACCCGGGTTCGTATCCTGTTCCAACTCCTAACCCTACCCCCAACCCTACTCCTAACCCTACCCCCAACCCTACTCCTAACCCTAACCCTACCCCCAACCCTACTCCTAACCCTAACCCTAAACCTACTCCTAACCCTAACCCTACCCCCAACCCTACTCCTAACCCTAACCCCAACCCTAACCCTAACCCTAACCCTACCCCCAACCCTACACCTAACCCTACTCCTAACCCTAACCTTAACCCTTACCCTAACCTGGGTTCGTATCCTGCTCCCACCCCTGACCCTAACCTTAACCCTTACCCTAACCCGGGTTCGTATCCTGTTCCAACTCCTAACCCTACCCCCAACCCTACTCCTAACCCTAACCCTACCCCCAACCCTACTCCTAACCCTAACCCTACTTCTAACCCTACCCCAACCCTACTCCTAACCCTAACCCTACCCCCAACCCTACTCCTAACCCTAACCCTAACCCTACTCCTAACCCTAACCCTACCCCCAACCCTACTCCTAACCCTGACCCTGACCCTAACCTTAACCCTTACCCTAACCCGGGTTCGTATCCTGTTCCCACCCCTAACCCTACTCCTAACCCTAACCCCACCAAAACCCCCCCCTCTCAGAATCACAACCTTCTCTCCTCCTCTGATTCCTCTTCCAATCAGCAGACAATCCTTATCCCCTTAGTCACTACATTCTCCCATAGGATCAGACCGCTACATCAGGCATTCAAACATAATTTTCTCATTACTCAACAGGCATACACACCCTTCCAGCCATATAGAATTATCTCAGCATTCAGAAGGAATAAGAGTCTCAAAGACGTCCTAATCCAAGCAAAATACAGCACTAAGCCCCCACAACCACCCAAACCTCACACGGCCCACTTCAAACCAAGAAAATTCATTTCAGATCCACACAGCAAGACCTCCACTCCAGTTCTAGACTCTATCTCACTCAACACTCCAAATGTCATTTATATAATTACCTGTACATTATGCAAAAAACACTACATCGGGGAAACTCAGTATACAATAGAAACTAGACTTAAACAACATCTATACAACATCAAACGGGCCCATCTACACACAGAACTAGTCACTCATTTCCAGGATCACCCCATCACTTACCTCAATATATCCGGCTTACAGTCATGTTCTGGGTGGACCAGTGGGCGGCGAAAAGCAGTGGAACGTGGGTGGATAAGAGATCTTCAAACAATTACACCCACCGGTCTGAATGAGCGTTTTTAACCAGTTAGCTGGGATCAATCGAAAGGGATAGCACTTGTTTACAGGGATCTCAAGGAGGTGAAAGAAGGATGCACTATTCAAACAAAAAATAAAGTTTAAGTGGGTTTGTCTAATATTTAATATTTGCATGCTTATCTTAAATAGTTTTATTCCTTCCTTTTTTAGGTATTTGATTTTGTTTTGACATTTTAGCACTTTATCTCTTA
The DNA here is from genome assembly GCF_964263955.1 of Coregonus lavaretus. Classification (NCBI taxonomy): domain Eukaryota; kingdom Metazoa; phylum Chordata; class Actinopteri; order Salmoniformes; family Salmonidae; genus Coregonus; species Coregonus lavaretus. The sequence goes on along the minus strand of NW_028167026.1, from coordinate 57,485 downwards.
GCACTTTGTCTTCTAGCGCTTATATATGTGGATATAATTGTGTTTGTATATGTATTATTAAAGCATCTATCCCCTGATCCCTTGTATATTTTAATATCTCAGTCCCTTCATGGTCCTAGATAACCACTCAGACTATCATTTAGAAATAATAATAACCTACTTACTTTTGGTAAGTTTGGAGGGGGTAATCTAGATAATTTTAACAGTTGAATGGTTTATAGCATTATATTGGAGGGGCACACAACAATAGGCCTGCGCACCACAAGACAAACCAGTCTCTTTTTAACCCTACCCTAATTCAAAACCTAACCCTAGCCCGTGCCATTGTTGTGGTGACCCTCCACCGTTGTAAATGCTTTTCACATTGGATGTTCGCTGCCTACTGGGGACCCAGGTTTGTGCCCACCGAGAAAACAATTATGTTTCCACTGTGATTAACAACTCTTTCCACAACAGAACCACACCAAAGGAGTCCAACACCAAAACAAAATGGAACCCCAATCACAATGCCCATTTCCTCTGTCATTTAATTTTGTTTATTTCTTTGATTTTGTCTCATTGTGCCACAGGGAACCTCACAGATGCCAAACAGCTAACCAAATAAAATACATAGAGTGACAGACACATGATCTGAAAGAAGTGGTAGAATTGATAGAGAGTAGGGTCAGAATAAGGACAGAACAGGGTCATAATAGGGAAAGATAGGAACAGTAGAGAATAGGGCCAGAATAGGGAAAGATAGGGAAAACTTTAGGGTTAACAATTAGCATCACAGTCACTGGGTGTACACAGTTGTCAGGTGGGACTTGCACTTGCATTCTGGTACCCAGCGGGGATCGAACCCACAACCATGGTGTTGGGGGAGCTGTGATCTGATAGTTGAGCCACAAAGGATCCTGATGATCAACAGAAATGGCAATGGTTTCACTATTCCCCACTTTTTACGGCAGTGATTTTCATAGCAGAAAATAACAGGGAGATATATACTTATATATTATATCTAAATCAACTTAGAAGGCCTTAAATATTCCCCACCCCTTTTCTCTCTCTCTCTCTCTCTCTCTCTCTCTCTCTTCTCTCTCCATTAGAAACTCCCACAGATTTTCCCTCCATATTTTCTACCAATTAGCAGTCTTTAACATTTAGATTCAAATTCAAAAGTGGCCAATAGAATAGACACAGTCATGGATTAGCCTATAGGAAGGATACTCAGAACAGAGTAGAGTGAGTGACAATAGATTCAACCAATGAAAATCAAGGAATAGATATTCAAGCACTTGGAGCAGTGGGAAGGTCTTCCCCTTTCCAACTGACCCCCCCTTTTTAAGCACTGGGGTGTTTCCCACTAGGAAAAAAATACCCTCTGAAGAAGCAGGAATACTGCGAAACGTTAGGGATTTTTAACGGGACAACACAGCGGGCATCAAATTGGAGAAAGGGTTTTGATAATACTGTTTGATTTATTTGTTTTTTTAACTATAAATATAATAAAAGTTACGTTTTAATTAAAGATGTGGAGGGTTTTAGAGTAACGGGGAAAAACAATCCAACTGGAGAATTTGCAGTCCAAACTGCAAACTAGAACTTTTCAATCTGCGCATCTGAGCCTACAGAGTTGGATAACATCTACCCCAGGAGTGACAAAAAGACATCAAGGAACTGGCTACAACATCTACAGCCTCTACCTCCATATTCAACCCCCAGACTCAACCTCCATCTCTAACCCCAGCCTCAACAACAACAAGGCGAGTTGGATAACATCTACCCCAGGAGTGACAAAAATACATCAAGGAACTGGCTACAACAACTACAGCCTCTACCTCCATCTTCAACCCCCAGACTCAACCTCCATCTCTAACCCCAGCCTCAACAACAACAAGGCGGTGAGAACCACACTGAGCAGTACAGCGTCTCGTGCTGCTCGGAAATCCACATCTTGCATTAAAACATACACCCACCCGGTTGTTGCACGCTGTCCTGCCCCTACTAGTGAGAGACACCCACCCCAACAAGTATAGGCAGCCATGCAGCCCCTTATGAGTATAGTAACGCAGCAACGTAGCAATAGAGCACAACAACCCCTCAACAATGAAGTCTCACAACCCCTTAACAATAGAGTCCCACACCCCCCTCCCAGCAGACAGCCACGCCTAAACCAACCCCCCGATGAAGCTACCAGGCAAGCCTCAAAACTGTATTTCAAGTTGATACAGGCCATCCATCATAAGGAAGTCATTGATAAAGCCATTTCAGACAAAAGGTTCCCTAGCGGCATGATGAGACAGGTGAACAGACTCACCAATTTTATCAAGCCATCTTCACCCACAGATCACACTGCAGCCCAAGTACTACAGAACACACAGCAATGGATGAACAATAACATGAACATATTACAAATACACTACCAGTCAATTATCCAATCACTCACACAACCACCCAACCCATTCAACCCTCTTGCACTGTACATAGCTGTGGGCTGGGCACAGAAGAGATACACACATAAACTGACATACACCACCATCACTACAGTTGAAACATTTTTGAACATTCCCCTAGAAACTAACTTTAGACAACCCCCTAGGGCTACCCTGTCTCACCCCACCACAGAGCCCCTCTTCCCCTCATCCTCAGCCTCTCCCCAGCCAATAACCACATTGGCTACCGGTCAACTGGCGCCACGACAGAACCCCTGGCATAAAGCCTCAGCTCAAGCCGAGGTCCTACCACAGATGAGTTCTGTGCCCACCACCCTAGCGCCAGCTGCCTACTCATCCTCAATGGAGGATTTCCCTCCTCTACCCAAGCTCCCTCTTCTAGCCAAGCCCCAGGCCTCTTACAAACGGTCACTCTCATTGGGGCCACGCCCTGCCCTAGCACAGTGCTCTTCAACCAAGAACCCCACTCCTCAGCATCCTCCTCCTCAGACACAATCTTCTACCGAGAGAGGGATCCGTACCTCAACACCCTCATCCCCCATTGCTCCTTTGCAGACACTGATAGATGTTAGCAACATCGCTCCAACCAACCCCCCATCACATTCTAAGAACAACACGGCACCCACTCCACCTACCTCTCCCAAATCAAAAGGAGAGGAGATTATGAGAACCCCCACCTCCACTTCCCCTCACAGCCCACAGAGATTAAACAACCTATTGACCACTCAGGAGCACAGCATACCTAGCATTATGGGTCCCCCATCCCCCACCATAGACTCCAATCCTGAACTCACAACCATGAGGTCCCTTAATTTAATCCAGACCCCAGTTGAGTTCCACCATAGGGCTTGCAGCCAGCCAGGAACCCTTGGGGTCACAGCAATACTCCCCAATCCCTTGGCTAGCACTCCTACTACCAAGCTATATAAATATAGCAATGTTTCTGTTAAAGTCTTGGACAGGATTTCACCTCTATCTTTCTCACCAACAGGAGGCGCCAGATCAGGGGGTAAGACTAGGACTGGGCAGCTCCAGGGGCAAATGACGATTGATTCATCAAACAATGGGCAACACCCCAAAAACATCCAATCTGAGCCCTCCCAAAAAGACAGCATGCCACTGCCAGTCCAAGACCCCTGTATAACTGGCGCCTCAATACACCCACCCCAGTCTCAATCACAGCCCCAGCCACAATCCCAGCATCAACCCCCATTCCCAGCAACCCTACAGAAACCATTATATCACAAAGCCAGACCAAAATACAAGGTGGTGGATTGGAATTTTCAGGGAAACAAACCCATACTGGTGTTGGGAGACTCCAATGTAAACAGAATCCCTCCATTCCACAACCCAGACATACAAGTGGACAGCTACCCCGGGGCAACTTTTTATCATTTCATAAAGGTCCTGGAGAAAACAGAGGTTCACGTGGACACCAGTATGGTGGTTCTCTCGGTGGGCATAAACAATATGGATAATGACCCATATAAAACCTCAATTAAGCAGATTTCAACAATGCATAAGGAAGCCAGAGTTACTTTCCCTAACGCAATCATCTACATCCCCATTATTAACCACTCACACCTCCTTTCACCAGACCAGAAACGAAACCTTAAAGTTATTAATGGTTACATCGCTACACATTGCCCATTTCTCTTGGAGATACCCCATGACACATTTCACACAACAGCAGACCGGATACACTGGACAACAACCACAGCAGCTCTCATTTTTGAAAATTGGTGTGATCAGTTAAATTTATAATAGGGTCTAACCACAACTTGGAACAACCAAGCTGCACAATTTTGATTTCTCCCCAACCCCCTTCCCTCTCCCCCTCCCTACCTCCTCCAGTTCCTTCCTTAGATCCTCCAGTAGAGGTGGCAGTTCCCCCCTCCTTATCCAACATCATGAACTTGTCAAAGTCTTTTCAACTTACAGCACCGCAGGCCCAACTCCTGGAGAGAGGGTTGTCATTCATTCCCCGTCCAATCAAATTCGACTGGGAGGAACTTCATAGGGACACCCACAAATACCATAGACGACTCAAACTTCTCGACTATTTTGACTATCGGACAAATGACAACTACGTACCATTCACCCTTCCTTCGACCTGGGAACCTAAACTGTCCCAGGTAGACGGGAGGGTCCAGAATCTAATCAGAACGGAAAAAGACACCCTTCACAACTACCACACCCAGGCAGATAGACAGGACAACCTCACTAGTATAGAACGACAAGCCATAAAAGAACTTATAAACAACCCTCACATAATATTGAAACCAGCAGATAAGGGATCAAAAACAGTGATCCTAGACAAACATCAATACACATATGAGGCAAACAGACAGTTATCCAACACCAAGTACTATGTACCAATAGAAGACAGCCTACAACCACAGACTCAGACTAAGCTACGCCGAATCATACAAACACTTTATGATAAACAGTACATCAATAAGAAACAACGAGACTTTCTATTTGGACCAGACACCCCACGACCCAGACTGTTTTACCTACTTTGTAAAATTCACAAAGAACCAGGCACCTGGACAATTCCCCATGAAGTTCCTCCTGGAAGGCCCATCGTATCAGACTGCAATAGTGAATCGTACAACATAGCTCAATATATTGACCATCATATCAACCCTCTCTCCACTAGACACCCCAGCTACCTCAGAGACACTTACCACTTCCTTGAGAAGATTAAACCCATAGTTGTTCCCTCCCAAACATACATTTTCACTATAGACATTGATAGCTTATACACCAACATAAATACAGCAACAGGAATACAGACGGTTAGAAATCTACTCCATGCACACCCAGATAGGAATAGACCAGACAATGAATTACTACAATTATTAGAAATTAGTCTCACACACAACGATTTTATATTCAATGATAGGCACTACTTGCAGGTGGAGGGAACGGCTATGGGGAAGAAATTTGCCCCTGCATATGCAAACATCTACATGGCTGAATGGGAGAGAGAGGCATTGGCCAAGTGCCCACATCAACCCACATTTTATTACAGATTTCTAGACGACATCATAGGAGCCTGGCCTCATGACATCCAACTATTCACTGAATTCATCAGCATTCTCAACAGTCATCACCCGTCCATTAAGGTTAAATACACAATAGATCCATGTGAAGTACATTTCTTGGATACCACAGTATTCTTTAATCAGATAAATCAATCCCAAAAAACATTACTCACTAAAGTTTATTTCAAACCAACAGATACACATGCTCTACTCCATAAACAGAGTTATCATCCCAAACATACATTTAAAGGCATCGTCAAATCCCAAATTATACGGTTCCATAGGATATCCTCCTGTAAACAGGATCTGGACACAGCAATTCAAACACTATTTCATGCACTTAGACAAAGAGGCTACTCCAAACGATACCTCAGAACCATAAAAACCAGTACCTTGGCGGCCCTCTCTCCCATTCAGCTAACACACCCACAAAACACAAGTCTGTCAATTACTCTTTCTGACCACAACTTTCATTACACAGGTTCTGGAGGCACTTCCAAATCCCCCCCTTCCCCTGACCTTAACCCTGACCCTAACCTTAACCCTTACCCTAACCCTAACCCTAACCCTAACCCTAACCCTAACCCTAACCCTAACCCTAACCCTAACCCTAACACACCCACAAAACACAAGTCTGTCAATTACTCTTTCTGACCACAACTTTCATTACACAGGTTCTGGAGGCACTTCCAAATCCCCCCCTTCCCCTGACCTTAACCCTGACCCTAACCTTAACCCTTACCCTAACCCGGGTTCGTATCCTGCTCCCGCCCCTGACCCTAACCTTAACCCTTACCCTAACCTGGGTTCGTATCCTGTTCCAACTCCTTACCCTAACCCCAACCCTAACCCTAACCCTAACCCTAACCCTACTCCTAACCCTAACCCTAACCCTAACCCTAACCCGGGTTCGTATCCTGTTCCAACTCCTTACCCCACCCCCAACCCCAACCCTAACCCTACCCCCAACCCTACTCCTAACCCTAACCCTACCCCCAACCCTACTCCTAACCCTAACCCTAACCTTAACCCTTACCCTAACCTGGGTTCGTATCCTGCTCCCGCCACTGACCCTAACCTTAACCCTTACCCTAACCCGGGTTCGTATCCTGTTCCAACTCCTAACCCTACCCCCAACCCTACTCCTAACCCTACCCCCAACCCTACTCCTAACCCTAACCCTACCCCCAACCCTACTCCTAACCCTAACCCTAACCCTACTCCTAACCCTAACCCTACCCCCAACCCTACTCCTAACCCTAACCCCAACCCTAACCCTAACCCTAACCCTACCCCCAACCCTACACCTAACCCTACTCCTAACCCTAACCTTAACCCTTACCCTAACCTGGGTTCGTATCCTGCTCCCACCCCTGACCCTAACCTTAACCCTTACCCTAACCCGGGTTCGTATCCTGTTCCAACTCCTAACCCTACCCCCAACCCTACTCCTAACCCTAACCCTACCCCCAACCCTACTCCTAACCCTAACCCTACTTCTAACCCTACCCCCAACCCTACTCCTAACCCTAACCCTACCCCCAACCCTACTCCTAACCCTAACCCTAACCCTACTCCTAACCCTAACCCTACCCCCAACCCTACTCCTAACCCTGACCCTGACCCTAACCTTAACCCTTACCCTAACCCGGGTTCGTATCCTGTTCCCACCCCTAACCCTACTCCTAACCCTAACCCCACCAAAACCCCCCCCTCTCAGAATCACAACCTTCTCTCCTCCTCTGATTCCTCTTCCAATCAGCAGACAATCCTTATCCCCTTAGTCACTACATTCTCCCATAGGATCAGACCGCTACATCAGGCATTCAAACATAATTTTCTCATTACTCAACAGGCATACACACCCTTCCAGCCATATAGAATTATCTCAGCATTCAGAAGGAATAAGAGTCTCAAAGACGTCCTAATCCAAGCAAAATACAGCACTAAGCCCCCACAACCACCCAAACCTCACACGGCCCACTTCAAACCAAGAAAATTCATTTCAAATCCACACAGCAAGACCTCCACTCCAGTTCTAGACTCTATCTCACTCAACACTCCAAATGTCATTTATATAATTACCTGTACATTATGCAAAAAACACTACATCAGGGAAACTCAGTATACAATAGAAACTAGACTTAAACAACATCTATACAACATCAAACGGGCCCATCTACACACAGAACTAGTCACTCATTTCCAGGATCACCCCATCACTTACCTCAATATATCCGGCTTACAGTCATGTTCTGGGTGGACCAGTGGGCGGCGAAAAGCAGTGGAACGTGGGTGGATAAGAGATCTTCAAACAATTACACCCACCGGTCTGAATGAGCGTTTTTAACCAGTTAGCTGGGATCAATCGAAAGGGATAGCACTTGTTTACAGGGATCTCAAGGAGGTGAAAGAAGGATGCACTATTCAAACAAAAAATAAAGTTTAAGTGGGTTTGTCTAATATTTAATATTTGCATGCTTATCTTAAATAGTTTTATTCCTTCCTTTTTTAGGTATTTGATTTTGTTTTGACATTTTAGCACTTTATCTCTTAGCACTTTGTCTTCTAGCGCTTATATATGTGGATATAATTGTGTTTGTATATGTATTATTAAAGCATCTATCCCCTGATCCCTTGTATATTTTAATATCTCAGTCCCTTCATGGTCCTAGATAACCACTCAGACTATCATTTAGAAATAATAATAACCTACTTACTTTTGGTAAGTTTGGAGGGGGTAATCTAGATAATTTTAACAGTTGAATGGTTTATAGCATTATATTGGAGGGGCACACAACAATAGGCCTGCGCACCACAAGACAAACCAGTCTCTTTTTAACCCTACCCTAATTCAAAACCTAACCCTAACCCTAACCCTAACCCTAACCCTAACCCTAACCCTAACCCTAACCCTAACCCTAACCTTAACCTTAACCTTAACCCTGACCCTAACCTTAACCCTTACCCTAACCCGGGTTCGTATCCTGCTCCCGCCCCTGACCCTAACCTTAACCCTTACCCTAACCTGGGTTCGTATCCTGTTCCAACTCCTTACCCTAACCCCAACCCTAACCCTAACCCTAACCCTACTCCTAACCCTAACCCTAACCCTAACCTGGGTTCGTATCCTGCTCCCGCCACTGACCCTAACCTTAACCCTTACCCTAACCCGGGTTCGTATCCTGTTCCAACTCCTAACCCTACCCCCAACCCTACTCCTAACCCTACCCCCAACCCTACTCCTAACCCTAACCCTACCCCCAACCCTACTCCTAACCCTAACCCTAACCCTACTCCTAACCCTAACCCTACCCCCAACCCTACTCCTAACCCTAACCCCAACCCTAACCCTAACCCTAACCCTACCCCCAACCCTACACCTAACCCTACTCCTAACCCTAACCTTAACCCTTACCCTAACCTGGGTTCGTATCCTGCTCCCACCCCTGACCCTAACCTTAACCCTTACCCTAACCCGGGTTCGTATCCTGTTCCAACTCCTAACCCTACCCCCAACCCTACTCCTAACCCTAACCCTACCCCCAACCCTACTCCTAACCCTAACCCTACTTCTAACCCTACCCCCAACCCTACTCCTAACCCTAACCCTACCCCCAACCCTACTCCTAACCCTAACCCTAACCCTACTCCTAACCCTAACCCTACCCCCAACCCTACTCCTAACCCTGACCCTGACCCTAACCTTAACCCTTACCCTAACCCGGGTTCGTATCCTGTTCCCACCCCTAACCCTACTCCTAACCCTAACCCCACCAAAACCCCCCCCTCTCAGAATCACAACCTTCTCTCCTCCTCTGATTCCTCTTCCAATCAGCAGACAATCCTTATCCCCTTAGTCACTACATTCTCCCATAGGATCAGACCGCTACATCAGGCATTCAAACATAATTTTCTCATTACTCAACAGGCATACACACCCTTCCAGCCATATAGAATTATCTCAGCATTCAGAAGGAATAAGAGTCTCAAAGACGTCCTAATCCAAGCAAAATACAGCACTAAGCCCCCACAACCACCCAAACCTCACACGGCCCACTTCAAACCAAGAAAATTCATTTCAGATCCACACAGCAAGACCTCCACTCCAGTTCTAGACTCTATCTCACTCAACACTCCAAATGTCATTTATATAATTACCTGTACATTATGCAAAAAACACTACATCGGGGAAACTCAGTATACAATAGAAACTAGACTTAAACAACATCTATACAACATCAAACGGGCCCATCTACACACAGAACTAGTCACTCATTTCCAGGATCACCCCATCACTTACCTCAATATATCCGGCTTACAGTCATGTTCTGGGTGGACCAGTGGGCGGCGAAAAGCAGTGGAACGTGGGTGGATAAGAGATCTTCAAACAATTACACCCACCGGTCTGAATGAGCGTTTTTAACCAGTTAGATGGGATCAATCGAAAGGGATAGCACTTGTTTACAGGGATCTCAAGGAGGTGAAAGAAGGATGCACTATTCAAACAAAAAATAAAGTTTAAGTGGGTTTGTCTAATATTTAATATTTGCATGCTTATCTTAAATAGTTTTATTCCTTCCTTTTTTAGGTATTTGATTTTGTTTTGACATTTTAGCACTTTATCTCTTAGCACTTTGTCTTCTAGCGCTTATATATGTGGATATAATTGTGTTTGTATATGTATTATTAAAGCATCTATCCCCTGATCCCTTGTATATTTTAATATCTCAGTCCCTTCATGGTCCTAGATAACCACTCAGACTATCATTTAGAAATAATAATAACCTACTTACTTTTGGTAAGTTTGGAGGGGGTAATCTAGATAATTTTAACAGTTGAATGGTTTATAGCATTATATTGGAGGGGCACACAACAATAGGCCTGCGCACCACAAGACAAACCAGTCTCTTTTTAACCCTACCCTAATTCAAAACCTAACCCTAACCCTAACCCTAACCCTAACCCTAACCCTAACCCTAACCCTAACCCTAACCCTAACCTTAACCTTAACCTTAACCCTGACCCTAACCTTAACCCTTACCCTAACCCGGGTTCGTATCCTGCTCCCGCCCCTGACCCTAACCTTAACCCTTACCCTAACCTGGGTTCGTATCCTGTTCCAACTCCTTACCCTAACCCCAACCCTAACCCTAACCCTAACCCTACTCCTAACCCTAACCCTAACCCTAACCTGGGTTCGTATCCTGCTCCCGCCACTGACCCTAACCTTAACCCTTACCCTAACCCGGGTTCGTATCCTGTTCCAACTCCTAACCCTACCCCCAACCCTACTCCTAACCCTACCCCCAACCCTACTCCTAACCCTAACCCTACCCCCAACCCTACTCCTAACCCTAACCCTAACCCTACTCCTAACCCTAACCCTACCCCCAACCCTACTCCTAACCCTAACCCCAACCCTAACCCTAACCCTAACCCTACCCCCAACCCTACACCTAACCCTACTCCTAACCCTAACCTTAACCCTTACCCTAACCTGGGTTCGTATCCTGCTCCCACCCCTGACCCTAACCTTAACCCTTACCCTAACCCGGGTTCGTATCCTGTTCCAACTCCTAACCCTACCCCCAACCCTACTCCTAACCCTAACCCTACCCCCAACCCTACTCCTAACCCTAACCCTACTTCTAACCCTACCCCCAACCCTACTCCTAACCCTAACCCTACCCCCAACCCTACTCCTAACCCTAACCCTAACCCTACTCCTAACCCTAACCCTACCCCCAACCCTACTCCTAACCCTGACCCTGACCCTAACCTTAACCCTTACCCTAACCCGGGTTCGTATCCTGTTCCCACCCCTAACCCTACTCCTAACCCTAACCCCACCAAAACCCCCCCCTCTCAGAATCACAACCTTCTCTCCTCCTCTGATTCCTCTTCCAATCAGCAGACAATCCTTATCCCCTTAGTCACTACATTCTCCCATAGGATCAGACCGCTACATCAGGCATTCAAACATAATTTTCTCATTACTCAACAGGCATACACACCCTTCCAGCCATATAGAATTATCTCAGCATTCAGAAGGAATAAGAGTCTCAAAGACGTCCTAATCCAAGCAAAATACAGCACTAAGCCCCCACAACCACCCAAACCTCACACGGCCCACTTCAAACCAAGAAAATTCATTTCAGATCCACACAGCAAGACCTCCACTCCAGTTCTAGACTCTATCTCACTCAACACTCCAAATGTCATTTATATAATTACCTGTACATTATGCAAAAAACACTACATCGGGGAAACTCAGTATACAATAGAAACTAGACTTAAACAACATCTATACAACATCAAACGGGCCCATCTACACACAGAACTAGTCACTCATTTCCAGGATCACCCCATCACTTACCTCAATATATCCGGCTTACAGTCATGTTCTGGGTGGACCAGTGGGCGGCGAAAAGCAGTGGAACGTGGGTGGATAAGAGATCTTCAAACAATTACACCCACCGGTCTGAATGAGCGTTTTTAACCAGTTAGATGGGATCAATCGAAAGGGATAGCACTTGTTTACAGGGATCTCAAGGAGGTGAAAGAAGGATGCACTATTCAAACAAAAAATAAAGTTTAAGTGGGTTTGTCTAATATTTAATATTTGCATGCTTATCTTAAATAGTTTTATTCCTTCCTTTTTTAGGTATTTGATTTTGTTTTGACATTTTAGCACTTTATCTCTTAGCACTTTGTCTTCTAGCGCTTATATATGTGGATATAATTGTGTTTGTATATGTATTATTAAAGCATCTATCCCCTGATCCCTTGTATATTTTAATATCTCAGTCCCTTCATGGTCCTAGATAACCACTCAGACTATCATTTAGAAACAATAATAACCTACTTACTTTTGGTAAGTTTGAAGGGGGTAATCTAGATAATTTAAACAGTTGAATGGTTTATAGCATTATATTGGAGGGGCACACAACAATAGGCCTGCGCACCACAAGATAAACCAGTCTCTTTTTAACCCTACCCTAATTCAAAACCTAACACTAACCCTAACCCTAACCCTAACCCTAACCCTAACCCTAACCCTAACCCCTAACCCTAACCCTAACCCTAACCCTAACCCTAACCCCTAACCCTAACCCTAACCCTAACCCTAACCCTAACCCTAAACCCTAACCCTAACCCTAACCCTAACCCTAACCCTAACCCTAACCCTAACCCTAACCCTAACCCTAACCCTAACCCTAACCCTAACCCTAACCCCTAACCCTAACCCTAACCCTAACCCTAACCCTAACCCTAACCCTAACCCTAACCCCTAACCCTAACCCTAACCCTAACCCCTAACCCTAACCCTAACCCTAACCCTAACCCTAACCCTAACCCTAACCTAACCCTAACCCTAACCCTAACCCTAACCCTAACCCCTAACCCCTAACCCTAACCCTAACCCTAACCCTAACCCCTAACCCCTAACCCCTAACCCTTAACCCTAACCCTAACCCTAACCCTAACCCTAACCCCAACCCCAACCCTAACCCTAACCCTAACCCTAACCCTAACCCTAACCCTAACCCTTAACCCTAACCCTAACCCTAACCCTAACCCCTAACCCTAACCCTAACCCTAACCCTAACCCTAACCCCTAACCCTAACCCTAACCCTAACCCTAACCCTAACCCTAACCCTAACCCTAACCCTAACCCCTAACCCTAACCCTAACCCTAACCCTAACCCTAACCCTAACCCTAACCCTAACCCTAACCCAAACCCCTAACCCTAACCCTAACCCTAACCCTAACCCTAACCCTAACCCTAACCCTAACCCTAACCCCTAACCCTAACCCTAACCCTAACCCTAACCCTAACCCAAAAAACATTACTCACTAAAGTCTATTTCAAACCAACAGATACACATGCTCTACTCCATAAACAGAGTTATCATCCCAAACATACATTTAAAGGCATCGTCAAATCCCAAATTATACGGTTCCATAGGATATCCTCCTGTAAACAGGATCTGGACACAGCAATTCAAACACTATTTCATGCACTTAGACAAAGAGGCTACTCAAAACGATACCTCAGAACCATAAAAACCAGTACCTTGGCGGCCCTCTCTCCCATTCAGCTAACACACCCACAAAACACAAGTCTGTCAATCACTCTTTCGGACCACAACTTTCATTACACAGGTTCTGGAGGCACTTCCAAATCCCCCCCTTCCCCTGACCTTAACCCTGACCCTAACCTTAACCCTTACCCTAACCCGGGTTCGTATCCTGCTCCCGCCCCTGACCCTAACCTTAACCCTTACCCTAACCTGGGTTCGTATCCTGTTCCAACTCCTTACCCTAACCCCAACCCTAACCCTAACCCTAACCCTACTCCTAACCCTAACCCTAACCTTAACCCTTACCCTAACCTGGGTTCGTATCCTGCTCCCGCCACTGACCCTAACCTTAACCCTTACCCTAACCCGGGTTCGTATCCTGTTCCAACTCCTAACCCTACCCCCAACCCTACTCCTAACCCTAACCCTACCCCCAACCCTACTCCTAACCCTAACCCTAACCCTACTCCTAACCCTAACCCTACCCCCAACCCTACTCCTAACCCTAACCCCAACCCTAACCCTAACCCTAACCCTACCCCCAACCCTACACCTAACCCTACTCCTAACCCTAACCTTAACCCTTACCCTAACCTGGGTTCGTATCCTGCTCCCACCCCTGACCCTAACCTTAACCCTTACCCTAACCCGGGTTCGTATCCTGTTCCAACTCCTAACCCTACCCCCAACCCTACTCCTAACCCTAACCCTACCCCCAACCCTACTCCTAACCCTAACCCTAACCCTACTCCTAACCCTAACCCTACCCCCAACCCTACTCCTAACCCTGACCCTGACCCTAACCTTAACCCTTACCCTAACCCGGGTTCGTATCCTGTTCCCACCCCTAACCCTACTCCTAACCCTAACCCCACCAAAACCCCCCCCCTCTCAGAATCACAACCTTCTCTCCTCCTCTGATTCCTCTTCCAATCAGCAGACAATCCTTATCCCCTTAGTCACTACATTCTCCCATAGGATCAGACCGCTACATCAGGCATTCAAACATAATTTTCTCATTACTCAACAGGCATACACACCCTTCCAGCCATATAGAATTATCTCAGCATTCAGAAGGAATAAGAGTCTCAAAGACGTCCTAATCAAAGCAAAATACAGCACTAAGCCCCCACAACCACCCAAACCTCACACGGCCCACTTCAAACCAAGAAAATTCATTTCAAATCCACACAGCAAGACCTCCACTCCAGTTCTAGACTCTATCTCACTCAACACTCCAAATGTCATTTATATAATTACCTGTACATTATGCAAAAAACACTACATCGGGGAAACTCAGTATACAATAGAAACTAGACTTAAACAACATCTATACAACATCAAACGGGCCCATCTACACACAGAACTAGTCACTCATTTCCAGGATCACCCCATCACTTACCTCAGTATATCCGGCTTACAGTCATGTTCTGGGTGGACCAGTGGGCGGCGAAAAGCAGTGGAACGTGGGTGGATAAGAGATCTTCAAACAATTACACCCACCGGTCTGAATGAGCGTTTTTAACCAGTTAGATGGGATCAATCGAAAGGGATAGCACTTGTTTACAGGGATCTCAAGGAGGTGAAAGAAGGATGCACTATTCAAACAAAAAATAAAGTTTAAGTGGGTTTGTCTAATATTTAATATTTGCATGCTTATCTTAAATAGTTTTATTCCTTCCTTTTTTAGGTATTTGATTTTGTTTTGACATTTTAGCACTTTATCTCTTAGCACTTTGTCTTCTAGCGCTTATATATGTGGATATAATTGTGTTTGTATATGTATTATTAAAGCATCTATCCCCTGATCCCTTGTATATTTTAATATCTCAGTCCCTTCATGGTCCTAGATAACCACTCAGACTATCATTTAGAAATAATAATAACCTACTTACTTTTGGTAAGTTTGGAGGGGGTAATCTAGATAATTTTAACAGTTGAATGGTTTATAGCATTATATTGGAGGGGCACACAACAATAGGCCTGCGCACCACAAGACAAACCAGTCTCTTTTTAACCCTACCCTAATTCAAAACCTAACACTAACCCTAACCCTAACCCTAACCCTAACCCCTAACCCTAACCCTAACCCTAACCCTAACCCTAACCCCTAACCCTAACCCTAACCCTAACCCTAACCCCTAACCCCTAACCCTAACCCTAACCCCTAACCCCTAACCCTAACCCTAACCCTAACCCTAACCCTAACCCTAACCCCTAACCCTAACCCTAACCCTAACCCTAACCCCTAACCCTAACCCTAACCCCTAACCCTAACCCTAACCCTAACCCTAACCCCTAACCCTAACCCTAACCCTAACCCTAACCCTAACCCTAACCCTAACCCCTAACCCTAACCCTAACCCTAACCCTAACCCTAACCCTAACCCCTAACCCTAACCCTAACCCTAACCCTAACCCTAACCCTAACCCTACTCCTAACCCTAACCCTACCCCCAACCCTACTCCTAACCCTAACCCCAACCCTAACCCTAACCCTAACCCTACCCCCAACCCTACACCTAACCCTACTCCTAACCCTAACCTTAACCCTTACCCTAACCTGGGTTCGTATCCTGCTCCCACCCCTGACCCTAACCTTAACCCTTACCCTAACCCGGGTTCGTATCCTGTTCCAACTCCTAACCCTACCCCCAACCCTACTCCTAACCCTAACCCTACCCCCAACCCTACTCCTAACCCTAACCCTAACCCTACTCCTAACCCTAACCCTACCCCCAACCCTACTCCTAACCCTGACCCTGACCCTAACCTTAACCCTTACCCTAACCCGGGTTCGTATCCTGTTCCCACCCCTAACCCTACTCCTAACCCTAACCCCACCAAAACCCCCCCCTCTCAGAATCACAACCTTCTCTCCTCCTCTGATTCCTCTTCCAATCAGCAGACAATCCTTATCCCCTTAGTCACTACATTCTCCCATAGGATCAGACCGCTACATCAGGCATTCAAACATAATTTTCTCATTACTCAACAGGCATACACACCCTTCCAGCCATATAGAATTATCTCAGCATTCAGAAGGAATAAGAGTCTCAAAGACGTCCTAATCAAAGCAAAATACAGCACTAAGCCCCCACAACCACCCAAACCTCACACGGCCCACTTCAAACCAAGAAAATTCATTTCAAATCCACACAGCAAGACCTCCACTCCAGTTCTAGACTCTATCTCACTCAACACTCCAAATGTCATTTATATAATTACCTGTACATTATGCAAAAAACACTACATCGGGGAAACTCAGTATACAATAGAAACTAGACTTAAACAACATCTATACAACATCAAACGGGCCCATCTACACACAGAACTAGTCACTCATTTCCAGGATCACCCCATCACTTACCTCAATATATCCGGCTTACAGTCATGTTCTGGGTGGACCAGTGGGCGGCGAAAAGCAGTGGAACGTGGGTGGATAAGAGATCTTCAAACAATTACACCCACCGGTCTGAATGAGCGTTTTTAACCAGTTAGATGGGATCAATCGAAAGGGATAGCACTTGTTTACAGGGATCTCAAGGAGGTGAAAGAAGGATGCACTATTCAAACAAAAAATAAAGTTTAAGTGGGTTTGTCTAATATTTAATATTTGCATGCTTATCTTAAATAGTTTTATTCCTTCCTTTTTTAGGTATTTGATTTTGTTTTGACATTTTAGCACTTTATCTCTTAGCACTTTGTCTTCTAGCGCTTTTATATATGTGGATATAATTGTGTTTGTATATGTATTATTAAAGCATCTATCCCCTGATCCCTTGTATATTTTAATATCTCAGTCCCTTCATGGTCCTAGATAACCACTCAGACTATCATTTAGAAACAATAATAACCTACTTACTTTTGGTAAGTTTGGAGGGGGTAATCTAGATAATTTTAACAGTTGA
>NW_028167026.1:0-25000 GCF_964263955.1 Coregonus lavaretus | reverse complement strand
AAACAATTCATGTGCAGTAGCACACCAATAACATCCACTATTGGATTCTTCCATTCTTCCTCCATCACTAAGGGTAGGCCACCAAACATTTCAAATGTGAGTATGGAATAAAGGACCTGGGTAAGAATTTGTTTTGGACTAGGTGTGCACCCCAAGACAACAACGTATATATATATATTTTTTTATATGTCCACTTGTTTTTCACTAAGGAAAATACAAAATTGTTTTTATACTACCATCGGAACAAAGTGGAAACTACAAAGGAAGAACCACCAAACACTTCCAGTTCCATACCTTTAATGGTGGATGTTTTTGGTTTTGTGTAGTCATTAAATGAAAATGATTACATTCTACATCCACCAGATGGCAGTGAGAGTTCACTCCTTGAGAGTTCACCTATAAAAGTGTGCCGCCCTGGATCCAGAGGTTCCGGCGCCTTCTTCCTTAGTTGCTTCCCATTCGAGATCGGATCCGGAGGTACCTGCGTCTTCGTCCTCTGTTCTGTCTCCCTCTCCGGTGTCTTCTACCTCCGTACTTAAGGAAAAAATTGTGTTTGACCAGACACAATGCTATTTTACAGTAAATAAATTGACAATAGACTTTCAGCACACTTATAGGGAAGGATATTCAACAAGCACAGCACTTACACAAATGACTGATGATTGGCTGAGAGAGATTGTGGGAGCTGTTTTGTTAGACTTCAGTGCGGCTTTTAACATTATAGATCATAGTCTGCTGCTGGAAAAACCTATGTGTTATGGCTTTACACCCCCTGCTATATTGTGGATAAAGAGTTACCTGTCTAACAGAACACATAGGGTGTTCTTTAATGGAAACCTCTCCATCATAATCCAGGTAGAATCAGGAATTCCCCAGGGCAGCTGTCTAGGCCCCTTACTTTTTTCAATCTTTACTAACGACATGCCACTGGCCTTGAGTAAAGCCAGAGTGTCTATGTATGCGGATGACTCAACACTATACACGTCAGCTACTACAGTGACTGAAATGACTGCAACACTTAACAAAGAGCTGCAGTCAGTTTCAGAAGGGGTGGCAAGGAATAAGTTAGTCCTAAATATTTCAAAAACTAAAAGCATTTTATTTGGGACAAATCATTAAATAAACCCTTAACCTTAACTAAATCTTGTAATAAATCATGTGGAAATTGAGCAAGTTGAGTAGACTAAACTGCTTGGAGTAACCCTGGATTGTAAACTGTCATAGTCAAAACATATTGATACAACAGTAGCTAAGATGGGGAGAAGTCTGTCCATAATAAAGCGCTGCTCTACCTTCTTAATGTCACGGTTTCGGCCGAGGCGGCCCCTCCTCCTTGTTCGGGCAGGTTTCGGCGGTCGTCGTCTCCGGAGTACTAGCTGCCACCGTTCTATGTTTCTTGTTTGATTGGTTTTGTCTGTTTGTCACACCTGTTTTGTGTTATGTCTCATTAAGCACCCTATTTAGTTCCTTGTTGTTAGTTAGGTGTTGTGTGTAATTGTTTTCTTGCCGTGTTGCTGCGCTACCTATTTTGGTGCGCTATTTAGTAGTTTGCCTCCTTGTTGTTTTTAGGAGAGATTTACGCACATGTTTAGTGCGCCCGTTTGGTTATGCCTGTGCTCGCTTTTCTCGCCTCCGGGCTGTTCTTGGATTATTTTGTGTTGATCTACTAAAGACTTTGTTTGGACTTAACTTCTGCGTCCTGCGCCTGATTCCACACCACACCTACCTACAGCAACTCTTGACAGAATTACACACCTTGTATGGAATCAGCAGGAGCACCCACCGACGTCATGGAGGAGCGTTTTCGTGGTCAAGAGGATCGAATCAACCAGATCGGGCACGCCTTGGACCGCGTCATGAACACCCTCCATCGATGGGAGACAAGCGGGGTACCCACACCCCCACCTATCGCACCATCACCATCGGACAGCCCGCCCGTCCAACTACCGGAACCCAGTGGGATTCGGCTCTCGCTCCCGAGGGCGTACGACGGCACCGCTGCCGGGTGTCAGGGGTTCCTATTACAAGTGGAGCTCTACCTTGCCACCATACACCCGGCGCCCTCGGGATACGAGAGCGTTTCCGCCCTCATCTCCTGTCTCACCGGAAAGGCGTTGGAGTGGGCCAACGCCGAATGGAGGGGAATAGACGCCGCCACAGTCACCTATGCGGAATTCTCCTGCCGCTTCCGTGCTGTCTTCGACCATCCACCAGAGGGGAGGGCGGCGGGGGAGCGTCTATTCCACCTCCGACAGGGGATGAGGAGCGCTCAAGAGTTTGCGCTGGAGTTCCGGACTCTGGCGGCAGATGCAGGGTGGAATGAGAGGGCCCTCATAGACCACTTTAGATGTAGCCTTCGGGAGGACGTCCGCAGAGAGTTAGCGTGCAGGGATACTACACTAACATTTGACCAGTTGGTGGACATGGCCATTCGGCTGGACACCCTGCTCGCGACCCGCGGACGTCCCAGGTGGGGGCCTCCCATTCCACCCTCCAGCGCCTCCGAGCCGAGCCCGATAGAGCTTGGAGGTGCTGGCGCTAGAGGGAGGAGAGGAAGGAGCCCTAGGGGGGCAGTCTCCTGCACCAACTGTGGCCGCGGAGGGCACACCGCGGCTAGGTGCTGGGGAGGGTCCCCTGGTGAGGGAGATGGCAGGTCACACATTGGGGAGTCCTCCCAGGTGAGTAGGCGCCCTACTTACCCAGAGCTTTCTGTCGTACACATTACATTACCTGTTTGTTTCCCACAGGTTGCACCTCGTTCCCAGCATAAGGCGCTAGTCGATTCAGGCGCAGCTGGGAATTTTGTAGATCGTAAATTCTGTGTTAAGTTAGGGATTCCCCTCCTTCCAGTCGATAAGCCCTTCCCTGTACATGCCTTAGATAGTCGTCCGTTAGGATCTGGGTTGATTGGGGAAGTCACAGCGCCACTTAGGATGATGACGCAGGGGGGTCATGAGGAGACGATTCAACTCTATCTGATCGACTCTCCTGCGTATCCGGTGGTACTGGGGCTTCCCTGGTTGATTACCCATGATCCTACGATTTCGTGGCGAGAGAAGGCTCTTAAAGGGTGGTCTGCTCAGTGTGAGGGGCTATGTCTGGGTGTTTCCGTAGGGGCGACCTCGGTGGAGAGCCCGAACCAGATGCCAGCACTGCACATTCCGCCTGAGTATGAGGATTTGGCACTCGTGTTTAGTAAGACCAGAGCGGCACGGTTGCCGCCTCATAGACAGGGGGATTGTGCGATAGACCTCCAGATAGGAGCTGCGCTCCCGCGGAGCCATGTGTATCCTTTGTCACAGGAGGAGAAAAGGGCAATGGAGACTTACATTGCCGAGTCTCTGAGACAGGGATACATACGGCCTTCCACTTCTCCCGCGTCCTCGAGCTTCTTTTTTGTGAAGAAAAAGGATGGAGGTTTGCGTCCGTGTATTGATTACCGCGGTCTCAATCAGGTGACTGTGAAATATAGTTATCCACTCCCGCTGATTGCGACCATGACGGAGTCATTACACGGGGCACGGTTCTTCACAAAATTGGACCTCAGGAGCGCATATAACTTGGTGCGCATTAGGGAGGGCGATGAGTGGAAGACAGCATTTAGTACTACCTCCGGCCATTACGAGTATCTCGTCATGCCATATGGGTTAATGAATGCTCCATCAGTCTTCCAATCGTTTGTAGATGAGATTTTCCGGGACATGCAGGCGCAGGGAGTAGTGGTGTACATAGATGATATTCTTGTGTACAGTTCTACTCGGGCCGAGCATGTAGCCCTGGTGCGCAGGGTATTGAGGAGACTGTTGGAGCATGACCTGTATGTCAAAGCCGAGAAATGTCTGTTCTTTCAGGAGTCAGTTTCCTTTTTGGGTTACTAGTTGTCTGCGTCAGGGGTGAGAATGGAGGTGGACCGAGTGTCTGCCGTGCGTAATTGGCAAACCCCAACTACAGTTAAAGAGGTGCAGCGGTTCTTGGGTTTTGCGAATTACTACCGGAGGTTTATCCGGGGTTTTGGACAGGTGGCAGCTCCCATAACGTCTCTTCTGAAGGGGGGTCCGGTGCGCTTGCAGTGGTCGGCTGAGGCGGACAGGGCCTTTGGGAGACTGAAGGACCTGTTTACCTCGGCTCCGGTGCTGGCGCACCCGGATCCCGCTTTACCCTTCCAAGTAGAGGTGGACGCGTCTGAGGCCGGTATCGGGGCAGTTCTTTCACAACGGTCCGGCACACCACCTAAGCTCCGCCCCTGTGCTTTTTATTCTAAGAAGCTCAGTCCGGCGGAGCGGAATTATGACGTAGGGGACAGGGAGCTGTTAGCCGTAGTACAGGCCCTCAAGGTGTGGAGGCATTGGCTTGAGGGGGATCAACACCCTTTCCTCATTCTGACCGACCACCGTAACCTGGAATACATTCGGGCAGCTAGGAGACTGAATCCTCGCCAGGCTCGATGGACTATGTTTCTCGCCCGGTTTGTGTTCAAGATCACTTACATCCCTGGGTCCCAGAACGGGAAGGCAGATGCCCTGTCCCGGCGGTATGACACGGAGGAGAGGTGCGTGGAGCCCATTCCCATACTACCGGAGTCTTGTCTGGTGGCACCGGTGGTGTGGGAAGTCGATGCGGAGATCGAGCGGGCATTACGCACCGACCCTAGCCCTCCACAGTGTCCGGTGGGTCGGACGTACGTCCCGCTCGAGGTCCGGGATCGGCTGATTTATTGGGCTCACACGTCACCCTCCTCTGGACATCCAGGTATTGGCCGGACAGTGCACTGCCTTAGTACGAAGTACTGGTGGCCAACGTTAGCCAGGGATGTGAGGGTTTATGTCTCCTCCTGCTCAGTGTGTGCCCAGTGTAAGGCGCCCAGACACTTGCCCAGGGGTAAATTACAACCCCTGCCCGTTCCACAGCGACCCTGGTCTCACCTCTCGGTGGATTTTGTTACCGACCTTCCCTCCTCACAAGGGAATACCACCATCCTGGTCGTTGTGGATCGGTTCTCGAAGGCCTGTCGTCTCCTTCCCATGCCGGGTCTTCCTACTGCCCTACAGACCGCTGAGGCTCTATTTACTCACGTCTTCCGGCATTACGGGGTACCCGAGGATATAGTGTCCGATCGAGGCCCCCAGTTTACCTCCAGAGTCTGGAGAGCCTTTATGGAACGGTTGGGGGTCTCGGTGAGCCTTACCTCGGGTTACCACCCGGAGAGTAATGGGCAGGTCGAACGAGTCAACCAGGATGTGGGTAGGTTTCTGAGGTCATATTGTCAGGGCCGGCCGGAGGAGTGGGCGAGATATGTGCCCTGGGCCGAGATGGCACAGAACTCTCTCCGCCACTCCTCCACTAGACTAACCCCTTTCCAGTGTGTGTTAGGGTACCAGCCGGTTCTGGCACCTTGGCATGAGAGCCAGATCGAGGCCCCTGCTGTGGATGAGTGGGTGCGGCGCTCGGAGGAGACGTGGAACGCTGCACACGTCCATCTGCAGCGAGCCATCCGTCGACAGAAGACGAGCGCCGACCTACACCGCAGTGAGGGGCCAGTGTACGCACCTGGAGATCGAGTCTGGCTCTCAACCAGAAACCTGCCCCTCCGCCTGCCCTGCCGGAAGCTGGGTCGGCGGTTTGTGGGGCCTTTTAAAGTCCTGAGGAGATTGAACGAGGTGTGTTACAGGTTACAACTGCCCATTGATTACAAGAATATTAACCCCTCGTTCCATGTGTCTCTCCTCAGGCCGGTGGTAGCTGGTCCACTCCAGGACTTTGAGATTGAGGAGACTCCTCCGCCCCCGTTGGACATCGAGGGGGCTCCGGCGTACACTGTTCGGACCATCCTGGATTCGAGACGCCGGATGGGGGGTCTCCAATATCTCGTGGAGTGGGAGGGGTACGGTCCGGAGGAGCGGTGCTGGGTGCCGAGGAGGGACATTCTGGATCCGTCCCTGCTGACCGAATTCCATCGTGGTCATCCTACGCGCCCTGCTCCGCGTCCTCCTGGTCGTCCCCGAGGCCGGGGGCGGCGCACGGCTGGAGCCGCGCGTCAAGGGGGGGGTACTGTCATGGTTTCGGCCGAGGCGGCCCCTCCTCCTTGTTCGGGCAGGTTTCGGCGGTCGTCGTCTCCGGAGTACTAGCTGCCACCGTTCTATGTTTCTTGTTTGATTGGTTTTGTCTGTTTGTCACACCTGTTTTGTGTTATGTCTCATTAAGCACCCTATTTAGTTCCTTGTTGTTAGTTAGGTGTTGTGTGTAATTGTTTTCTTGCCGTGTTGCTGCGCTACCTATTTTGGTGCGCTATTTAGTAGTTTGCCTCCTTGTTGTTTTTAGGAGAGATTTACGCACATGTTTAGTGCGCCCGTTTGGTTACGCCTGTGCTCGCTTTTCTCGCCTCCGGGCTGTTCTTGGATTATTTTGTGTTGATCTACTAAAGACTTTGTTTGGACTTAACTTCTGCGTCCTGCGCCTGATTCCACACCACACCTACCTACAGCAACTCTTGACACTTAACAGCACTATCAACAAGGCAGGTCCTACAGGCCCTAGTTTTGTCGCACCTGGACTACTGTTCAGTCGTGTGGTCAGGTGCCACAAAGAGGGACCTCGGAAAATTACAATTGGCTCAGAACAGGGCAGCACGGCTGGCCCTTAAATGTACACAGAGAGCTAACATTAATAATATGCATGTCAATCTCTCATGGCTCAAAGTGGAGGAGAGATTGACTTCATCACTACTTGTTTTTGTAAGAAGTGTTGACATGTACTCCTGAGTGGCGCAGTGGTCTAAGGCACTGCATCGCAGTGCTAACTGTGCCACTAGAGATCCTGGTTTGAATCAAGGCTCTGTTGCAGCCGGCCGCGACCAGGAGACTCATGGGCGGCGCACAATTGGCCCAGCGTCGTCCAGGGTAGGGGAGGGAATGGCCGGCAGGGATGTAGCTCAGTTGATAGAGCATGGCGTTTGCAATGCCAGGGTTGTGGGTTCGATTCCCATGGGGGGCCAGTATATATAAAAATATATATATATATGTATTCACTAACTGTAAGTCGCTCTGGATAAGAGCGTCTGCTAAATGACTAAAATGTAAATGTAATGCTGAATGCACTGAGGTGTCTGTTTAAAATACTAGGACACAGCTCGGACACCCATGCATACCCCACAAGACATGCTCTCTTCACAAACCCCAAGTCCAGAACAGACTATGGGAGGTGCACAGTACTACATAGAGCCATGACTACATCTGGACTCCTGAGTGGCGCAGTGGTCTAACTGTGCCACTAGAGATCCTGGTTCGAATCCAGGCTCTGTCGCGACCGGGAGACTCATGGGCGGCGCACAATTGGCCCAGGGTAGGGGAGGGAATGGCCGGCAGGGATGTAGCTCAGTTGATAGAGCATGGCGTTTGCAACGCCAGGGTTGTGGGTTCGATTCCCACGGGGGGCCAGTATAAAAAAATATGTATTCACTAACTGTAAGTCGCTCTGGATAAGAGCGTCTGCTAAATGACTAAAATGTAAATGTACATGGAACTCTATTCCACATCAGGTAACTGATGCAAGCAGTAAAATCTGATTTAAACAGATAAAAATACACCTTATGGAACAGCAGGGACTGTGAACAGACACACGCTAGCACACGCACTCTACACAAACGCTAGCACACGCACTCTACACAAACACAGGCTTTTTTACTGTAGATATGTGATAGTAGAGTAGTGGCCTGAGGGAACACACTAAATGTATTGTGAAAAGTATATAACTGCATTGATGTTGCTGGACCCCAGGAAGCGTAGCTGCTGCCTTGGCAGTAACTGATTGTTACACCCTGATCTGTTTCACCTGTCTTCTGCTTGTCTCCACCCCCCACCAGGTGTCTCCCATTTTCTCCTGTGTATTTATACCTACGTTTTCTGTTTGTCTGTTGCCAGTTCGTCTTGTCCCGTCAAGTCGTGCGTATTTCTCCGTGTTTTTTCCTCTTTCTGGTTTTTGTTCTAGTCTCCCTGGTTACGACCTGTTTTTCCTGTCCTGACCCTGAGCCGGACTGCCATCTACGTCTGCCAACTATTACCAGGATTACGAACCCCTGCCTGTCCTCAACCTGCCTTTTGCCTGCCCCTGTATATTCAATAAATCTCTGACACTTGAACCATCTGCCTCACGTGTCTGCATCTGGGTCTCATCCTGAGTCATGATACTAATGGGGATACATAATAAATACAAATACAACATTTTCAAGCATATTGGTGGCTGCATCATGTTATGGGTATGCTTGTGAGTTTTTCAGGATAAAAAATACACAGAATGGAGCTAAGCACAGGCAAAATTCTAGAGGAAAACCTGGTTCAGTCTGCTTTCCACCAGACACTGGGGGATTAATTCACCTTTCAGCAGGACAATAACCTAAAACACAAGGCTAAATCTACACTTGAGTTGCTTACCAAGAAGACAGTGAATGTTCCTGAGTGGCCGAGTTACAGTTTTGACTTAAATCTACTTAAAAATCTATGGCAAGACCTGAAAATGGTTGTCTAGCAATGATCAACAACCAATTTGACAGAGCTTGAATAATTATTAAAAGAATGTGCAAATGTTGCACAAAGCTTTTAGAGACTTATCCAGAAAGACTCACAGCTGTAATCACTGCCAAATGTGCTTCTACAAAGTATTGACTTAGGGGTGTGAATACTTATGTAAATTAATATTTATATATTTCATTTTCAATAGATTTGCAAAAAATTCTAAAAACAGGTTTTC
This sequence comes from Coregonus lavaretus, assembly GCF_964263955.1. NCBI lineage: Eukaryota > Metazoa > Chordata > Actinopteri > Salmoniformes > Salmonidae > Coregonus > Coregonus lavaretus. The sequence continues at coordinate 16,258 of NW_028167026.1, read as the reverse complement.
ACTTTGTCATTATGGGTATTGTGTGTAGAAGGGTGAGAAAAATAATCTATTGAATCCATTTTGAATTCAGGCTGAAACACAACAACATGGGGAATAAGTCAAGGGGTCTGAATACTTTCTGAAAGGCAGGGAGTACCAGTACCAGAACAATGTGCAGAGGTATGAGGTATTTGAGGTAGATATGTACATGAAGGCAGGGTAAAGTGACTAGGCGTCAGGATAGATAATAATAAGGTATTTGAGGTAGATATGTACATGAAGGCAGGGTAAAGTGACTAGGCATCAGGATAGATAATAATAAGGTATTTGAGGTAGATATGTACATGAAGGCAGGGTAAAGTGACTAGGCATCAGGATAGATAATAATAAGGTATTTGAGGTAGATATGTACATGAAGGCAGGGTAAAGTGACTAGGCATCAGGATAGATAATAATAAGGTATTTGAGGTAGATATGTACATGAAGGCAGGGTAAAGTGACTAGGCATCAGGATAGATAATAATAAGGTATTTGAGGTAGATATGTACATGAAGGCAGGGTAAAGTGACTAGGCATCAGGATAGATAATAATTAGGTATTTGAGGTAGATATGTACATGAAGGCAGGGTAAAGTGACCAGGCATCAGGATAGATAATAATAAGGTATTTGATGTAGATATGTACATGAAGCTAGGGTAAAGTGACGAGGCATCAGGATAGATAATAATAAGGTATTTGAGGTAGATATGTACATGAAGGCAGGGTAAAGTGACTAGGCATCAGGATAGATAATAATAAGGTATTTGAGGTAGATATGTTCATGAAGGCAGGGTAAAGTGACTAGGCATCAGGATAGATAATAATTAGGTATTTGAGGTAGATATGTACATGAAGGCAAGGTAAAGTGACCAGGCATCAGGATAGATAATAATAAGGTATTTGAGGTAGATATGTACATGAAGGCAGGGTAAAGTGACTAGGCATCAGGATATATAATAATTAGGTATTTGAGGTAGATATGTACATGAAGGCAGGGTAAAGTGACTAGGCATCAGGATAGATAATAATAAGGTATTTGAGGTAGATATGTACATGAAGGCAGGGTAAAGTGACGAGGCATCAGGATAGATAATAATAAGGTATTTGAGGTAGATATGTACATGAAGGCAGGGTAAAGTGACTAGGCATCAGGATAGATAATAATAAGGTATTTGAGGTAGATATGTTCATGAAGGCAGGGTAAAGTGACTAGGCATCAGGATAGATAATAATTAGGTATTTGAGGTAGATATGTACATGAAGGCAAGGTAAAGTGACCAGGCATCAGGATAGATAATAATAAGGTATTTGAGGTAGATATGTACATGAAGGCAGGGTAAAGTGACTAGGCATCAGGATAGATAATAATAAGGTATTTGAGGTAGATATGTACATGAAGGCAGGGTAAAGTGACTAGGCATCAGGATAGATAATAATAAGGTATTTGAGGTAGATATGTACATGAAGGCAGGGTAAAGTGACTAGGCATCAGGATAGATAATAATAAGGTATTTGAGGTAGATATGTACATGAAGGCAGGGTAAAGTGACTAGGCATCATGATATATAATAATAAGGTATTTGAGGTAGATATGTACATGAAGGCAGGGTAAAGTGACTAGGCATCAGGATAGATAATAATAAGGTATTTGAGGTAGATATGTACATGAAGGCAGGGTAAAGTGACTAGGCATCAGGATAGATAATAATAAGGTATTTGAGGTAGATATGTACATGAAGGCAGGGTAAAGTGACTAGGCATCAGGATAGATAATAATAAGGTATTTGAGGTAGATATGTACATGAAGGCAGGGTAAAGTGACTAGGCATCAGGATAGATAATAATAAGGTATTTGAGGTAGATATGTACATGAAGGCAGGGTAAAGTGACTAGGCATCAGGATAGATAATAATAAGGTATTTGAGGTAGATATGTACATGAAGGCAGGGTAAAGTGACTAGGCATCAGGATAGATAATAATAAGGTATTTGAGGTAGAGATGTACATGAAGGCAGGGTAAAGTGACTAGGCATCAGGATAGATAATAATAAGGTATTTGAGGTAGATATGTACATGAAGGCAGGGTAAAGTGACTAGGCATCAGGATAGATAATAATAAGGTATTTGAGGTAGATATGTACATGAAGGCAGGGTAAAGTGACTAGGCATCAGGATAGATAATAATTAGGTATTTGAGGTAGATATGTACATGAAGGCAGGGTAAAGTGACCAGGCATCAGGATAGATAATAATAAGGTATTTGATGTAGATATGTACATGAAGCTAGGGTAAAGTGACGAGGCATCAGGATAGATAATAATAAGGTATTTGAGGTAGATATGTACATGAAGGCAGGGTAAAGTGACTAGGCATCAGGATATATAATAATAAGGTATTTGAGGTAGATATGTTCATGAAGGCAGGGTAAAGTGACTAGGCATCAGGATAGATAATAATTAGGTATTTGAGGTAGATATGTACATGAAGGCAAGGTAAAGTGACCAGGCATCAGGATAGATAATAATAAGGTATTTGAGGTAGATATGTACATGAAGGCAGGGTAAAGTGACTAGGCGTCAGGATAGATAATAATAAGGTATTTGAGGTAGATATGTACATGAAGGCAGGGTAAAGTGACTAGGCGTCAGGATAGATAATAATAAGGTATTTGAGGTAGATATGTACATGAAGGCAGGGTAAAGTGACTAGGCATCATGATAGATAATAATAAGGTATTTGAGGTAGATATGTACATGAAGGCAGGGTAAAGTGACTAGGCATCAGGATAGATAATAATAAGGTATTTGAGGTAGATATGTACATGAAGGCAGGGTAAAGTGACTAGGCATCAGGATAGATAATAATAAGGTATTTGAGGTAGATATGTACATGAAGGCAGGGTAAAGTGACTAGGCATCAGGATAGATAATAATAAGGTATTTGAGGTAGATATGTACATGAAGGCAGGGTAAAGTGACTAGGCATCAGGATAGATAATAATAAGGTATTTGAGGTAGATATGTACATGAAGGCAGGGTAAAGTGACTAGGCATCAGGATAGATAATAATAAGGTATTTGAGGTAGATATGTACATGAAGGCAGGGTAAAGTGACTAGGCATCAGGATAGATAATAATAAGGTATTTGAGGTAGATATGTACATGAAGGCAGGGTAAAGTGACTAGGCATCAGGATAGATAATAATAAGGTATTTGAGGTAGATATGTACATGTAGGCAGGGTAAAGTGACTAGGCATCAGGATAGATAATAATAAGGTATTTGAGGTAGATATGTACATGAAGGCAGGGTAAAGTGACTAGGCATCAGGATAGATAATAATAAGGTATTTGAGGTAGAGATGTACATGAAGGCAGGGTAAAGTGACTAGGCATCAGGATAGATAATAATAAGGTATTTGAGGTAGATATGTACATGAAGGCAGGGTAAAGTGACTAGGCATCAGGATAGATAATAATAAGGTATTTGAGGTAGATATGTACATGAAGGCAGGGTAAAGTGACTAGGCATCAGGATAGATAATAATAAGGTATTTGAGGTAGATATGTACATGAAGGCAGGGTAAAGTGACTAGGCATCAGGATACATAATAATAAGGTATTTGAGGTAGATATGTACATGAAGGCAGGGTAAAGTGACTAGGCATCAGGATAGATAATAATAAGGTATTTGAGGTAGATATGTACATGAAGGCAGGGTAAAGTGACTAGGCATCAGGATAGATAATAATAAGGTATTTGAGGTAGATATGTACATGAAGGCAGGGTAAAGTGACTAGGCATCAGGATAGATAATAATAAGGTATTTGAGGTAGATATGTACATGAAGGCAGGGTAAAGTGACTAGGCATCAGGATAGATAATAATAAGGTATTTGAGGTAGATATGTACATGAAGGCAGGGTAAAGTGACTAGGCATCAGGATAGATAATAATAAGGTATTTGAGGTAGATATGTACATGAAGGCAGGGTAAAGTGACTAGGCATCAGGATAGATTATACTAAGAGTAAAATAAAGAACAGAGTAGCAGCATATGAAGAGCGTAAAAGTGTGTGTATGTTTGTGTGTGTTGGATTAAGGGATGAACCCAATCATCACCAGTCTAACACCAAGGGATCCATACGTGGCAACTGGCTTTAAAAAGGGTTAGGGGTCAGGGGGAAGGCTGATAACTCAGCAGCAAACTTGGTTCATGCCTCAGTTTTTATTTATCACATGATATCCTGATGAAACATACATCATTCTGAAATACAATAAAACTATAATACTGAAATCAAGACATGGACCCACATCAGAATAATGTTACAGTCATTCTGTCTAGAAGAGAAACATTATGATTCTGCTCTGAGGAATTCTAGAACAACATGATGATTCTGCTCTGAGGGATTCTAGAACAACATAATGATTCTGCTCTGAGGGATTCTAGAACAACATGATGATTCTGGTCCGAGGGATTCTAGAACAACATGATGATTCTGCTCTGAGGGATTCTAGAACAACATGATGATTCTGGTCCGAGGGATTCTAGAACAACATAATGATTCTGCTCTGAGGGATTCTAGAACAACATGATGATTCTGCTCTGAGGGATTCTAGAACAACATGATGATTCTGGTCCGAGGGATTCTAGAACAACATAATGATTCTGCTCTGAGGGATTCTAGAACAACATGGTGTTTCTGCTCTGAGGGATTCTAGAAGAAACATAATGATTTTGCTCTGAGGGATTCTAGAAGAAACAATTATTCTACTCTGGGGGACAGGTTATCCCTGTAAGACCTACACACAGGTCATCCCTTTAAGACAGAGACAGGCAGACAGGTCATCCCCTTAACACCTACACACAGGTCATCCCTTTAAGACAGACAGACAGGCAGACAGGTCATCCCCTTAACACCTACACACAGGTCATCCCTTTAAGACAGACAGACAGACAGACAGGTCATCCCTTTTAAGACCTTTAAGATCTCAAATATAATGTTCAATTTTAAAGATAAAAAAATATTATTTACAAAAATATTTTGCTGTGTAAACTTTTCATTTTAATTCCAACCTAAGGCACTCTCTTCTCCACCCCGTCTAACCCTAACCCCCTGTCTAACCCTAACCCCCTGTCTAACCCTAACCCCCTGTCTAACCCTAATCCCCCGTCTAACCCTAACCCCCCGTCTAACCCTAACCCCCCGTCTAACCCTAACCCCCCGTCTAACCCTAACCCCCCGTCTAACCCTAACCCCCCGTCTAACCCTAACCCCCTGTCTAACCCTAATCCCCCGTCTAACCCTAACCCCCCGTCTAACCCTAATCCCCCGTCTAACCCTAATCCCCCGTTTAACCCTAATCCCCCGTCTAACCCTAACCCCCCGTCTAACCCTAACCCCCCGTCTAACCCTAACCCCCCGTCTAACCCTAACCCCCCGTCTAACCCTAACCCCCGTCTAACCCTAACCCCCGTCTAAGCCTAATCCCCCGTCTAACCCTAATTCCCTGTCTAACCCTAATCCCCCGTCTAACCCTAATCCCCTGTCTAACCCTAATCCCCCGTCTAACCCTAATCCCCTGTCTAACCCTAACCCCCTGTCTAACCCTAATCCTCCGTCTAACCCTAATCCCCCGTCTAACCCTAATCCCCCGTCTAACCCTAACCCCTGTCTAACCCTAATCCCCCCTCTAACCCTAACCCCCTGTCTAACCCTAATCCCCCGTCTAACCCTAATCCCCCGTCTAACCCTAACCCCTGTTTAACCCTAATCCCCCGTCTAACCCTAATCCCCCGTCTAACCCTAATCCCCCGTCTAACCCTAACCCCCCGTCTAACCCTAATCCCCCGTCTAACCCTAATCCCCCGTCTAACCCTAACCCCCGTCTAACCCTAATCCCCCGTCTAACCCTAATCCCCCGTCTAACCCTAACCCCTGTTTAACCCTAATCCCCCGTCTAACCCTAATCCCCCGTCTAACCCTAATCCCCCGTCTAACCCTAACCCCCCGTCTAACCCTAATCCCCTGTCTAACCCTAACCCCCTGTCTAACCCTAATCCCCCGTCTAACCCTAACCCCCCGTCTAACCCTAATCCCCCGTCTAACCCTAATCCCCCGTCTAACCCTAATCCCCCGTCTAACCCTAACCCCCGTCTAACCCTAATCCCCCGTCTAACCCTAATCCCCTGTCTAACCCTAATCCCCCGTCTAACCCTAATCCCCTGTCTAACCCTAACCCTACCTAACCCAACTTTAACCTTGACCCCTACCCAACCCTAACCCTTACCATCCAGCCCTGTCGTCTGTCTTCCTCTTTTTAACCTGTAAAATGCTGAAACATGTTGTAACATCTTTCCTCATGCTTCCAGTAGTAGCACACCCATTGGGTTTGTAAAGTCTGTTCCAGAAAATGGTTCCCTTCAACATAACCCTAGAACTCCTCAGGTCCTGATGGCTTCCTTACAGGGGGGTGATAACGTTGGCATCGGTCACTGTGAAACAAGGCATTTCCTTTCCACATTAAAACATAAAACACAAATAAATCCCTTTCATGCTGGACTTTAACACTGGAAAATAAGTGATTATTAAAAACAACTAGAAACAACTTAATGCCCCAACAGTCCATCTCCTCATAGGAGGATCAGTCTGTGACAAGGGTCCACCAGGGTTCCAGGATGACATCACAGACACCAGGGTTCCATGATGACATCACAGACACCAGGGTTCCATGATGACATCACAGACACCAGGGTTCCATGATGACATCACAGACACCAGGGTTCCATGATGACATCACAGACACCAGGGTTCCAGGATGACATCACAGACACCAGGGTTCCAGGATGACATCACAGACACCAGGGTTCCATGATGACATCACAGACACCAGGGTTCCATGATGACATCACAGACACCAGGGTTCCATGATGACATCACAGACACCAGGGTTCCATGATGACATCACAGACACCAGGGTTCCATGATGACATCACAGACACCAGGGTTCCATGATGACATCACAGACACCAGGGTTCCATGATGACATCACAGACACCAGGGTTCCATGATGACATCACAGACACCAGGGTTCCAGGATGAAATCACAGACACCAGGGTTCCAGGATGACATCACAGACACCAGTGTTCCAGGATGACATCACAGACACCAGGGTTCCATGATGACATCACAGACACCAGGGTTCCAGGGGTCAGGACTCGTCTCCAAAGGAAGTTGAACCCAACTCTAACTTTCCTCTGTTCACCTGCTGAGTCCAGAAGAGGAGCAGAATATGCAGCACTCTGGTATGGCTGGTCACTCTGCACTCTTAGAATAGAAGGTGCTACCTGGAACCATAAAGTGCTCTTCAATTTTCCCCATAGGAGAACCCACTGACAATAGTTATTTTTGGTTCCAAGTGGAACCCTTTCACTAATACAAGGTTCTACGTTGGAACACTTTCATCACTAAAAGGTTCTAAGTATAACCTTTATCACCACCAAAAAGTTATACCTGGAACTAAAAAGGGTTATCCTATGGGGACAAGAAAAGAACCCTTTTAGAAGCCTTGTTTTTCTAAGAGTGTAGTTGGAGTCAGTCAGTCTAGCAGTGAGTCTGGCCTGGAGTAGCCAAACAGTCTGAAGTCTGGTTCGTACAGCCTGTAGAGTTCCCTCCTGGCCACTAGGGGAACCCTGCTGAACCAGTCCTAACCCTAACCCTAAGAGTGTAGTTGGAGTCAGTCAGTCTAGCAGTGAGTCTGGCCTGGAGTAGCCAAACAGTCTGAAGTCTGGTTCATACAGCCTGTAGAGTTCCCTCCTGGCCACTAGGGGAACCCTGCTGAACCAGTCCTAACCCTAACCCTAAGAGTGTAGTTGGAGTCAGTCAGTCTAGCAGTGAGTCTGGCCTGGAGTAGCCAAACAGTCTGAAGTCTGGTTCGTACAGCCTGTAGAGTTCCCTCCTGGCCACTAGGGGAACCCTGCTGAACCAGTCCTAACCCTAACCCTAAGAGTGTAGTTGGAGTCAGTCAGTCTAGCAGTGAGTCTGGCCTGGAGTAGCCAAACAGTCTGAAGTCTGGTTCATACAGCCTGTAGAGTTCCCTCCTGGCCACTAGGGGAACCCTGCTGAACCAGTCCTAACCCTAACCCTAAGAGTGTAGTTGGAGTCAGTCAGTCTAGCAGTGAGTCTGGCCTGGAGTAGCCAAACAGTCTGAAGTCTGGTTCATACAGCCTGTAGAGTTCCCTCCTGGCCACTAGGGGAACCCTGCTGAACCAGTCCTAACCCTAACCCTAAGAGTGTAGTTGGAGTCAGTCAGTCTAGCAGTGAGTCTGGCCTGGAGTAGCCAAACAGTCTGAAGTCTGGTTCATACAGCCTGTAGAGTTCCCTCCTGGCCACTAGGGGAACCCTGCTGAACCAGTCCTAACCCTAACCCTAAGAGTGTAGTTGGAGTCAGTCAGTCTAGCAGTGAGTCTGGCCTGGAGTAGCCAAACAGTCTGAAGTCTGGTTCATACAGCCTGTAGAGTTCCCTCCTGGCCACTAGGGGAACCCTGCTGAACCAGTCCTAACCCTAACCCTAAGAGTGTAGTTGGAGTCAGTCAGTCTAGCAGTGAGTCTGGCCTGGAGTAGCCAAACAGTCTGAAGTCTGGTTCATACAGCCTGTAGAGTTCCCTCCTGGCCACTAGGGGAACCCTGCTGAACCAGTCCTAACCCTAACCCTAAGAGTGTAGTTGGAGTCAGTCAGTCTAGCAGTGAGTCTGGCCTGGAGTAGCCAAACAGTCTGAAGTCTGGTTCATACAGCCTGTAGAGTTCCCTCCTGGCCACTAGGGGAACCCTGCTGAACCAGTCCTAACCCTAACCCTAAGAGTGTAGTTGGAGTCAGTCAGTCTAGCAGTGAGTCTGGCCTGGAGTAGCCAAACAGTCTGAAGTCTGGTTCATACAGCCTGTAGAGTTCCCTCCTGGCCACTAGGGGAACCCTGCTGAACCAGTCCTAACCCTAACCCTAAGAGTGTAGTTGGAGTCAGTCAGTCTAGCAGTGAGTCTGGCCTGGAGTAGCCAAACAGTCTGAAGTCTGGTTCATACAGCCTGTAGAGTTCCCTCCTGGCCACTAGGGGAACCCTGCTGAACCAGTCCTAACCCTAACCCTAAGAGTGTAGTTGGAGTCAGTCAGTCTAGCAGTGAGTCTGGCCTGGAGTAGCCAAACAGTCTGAAGTCTGGTTCGTACAGCCTGTAGAGTTCCCTCCTGGCCACTAGGGGAACCCTGCTGAACCAGTCCTAACCCTAACCCTAAGAGTGTAGTTGGAGTCAGTCAGTCTAGCAGTGAGTCTGGCCTGGAGTAGCCAAACAGTCTGAAGTCTGGTTCATACAGCCTGTAGAGTTCCCTCCTGGCCACTAGGGGAACCCTGCTGAACCAGTCCTAACCCTAACCCTAAGAGTGTAGTTGGAGTCAGTCAGTCTAGCAGTGAGTCTGGCCTGGAGTAGCCAAACAGTCTGAAGTCTGGTTCATACAGCCTGTAGAGTTCCCTCCTGGCCACTAGGGGAACCCTGCTGAACCAGTCCTAACCCTAACCCTAAGAGTGTAGTTGGAGTCAGTCAGTCTAGCAGTGAGTCTGGCCTGGAGTAGCCAAACAGTCTGAAGTCTGGTTCATACAGCCTGTAGAGTTCCCTCCTGGCCACTAGGGGAACCCTGCTGAACCAGTCCTAACCCTAACCCTAAGAGTATAGTTGGAGTCAGTCAGTCTAGCAGTGAGTCTGGCCTGGAGTAGCCAAACAGTCTGAAGTCTGGTTCATACAGCCTGTAGAGTTCCCTCCTGGCCACTAGGGGAACCCTGCTGAACCAGTCCTAACCCTAACCCTAAGAGTGTAGTTGGAGTCAGTCAGTCTAGCAGTGAGTCTGGCCTGGAGTAGCCAAACAGTCTGAAGTCTGGTTCATACAGCCTGTAGAGTTCCCTCCTGGCCACTAGGGGAACCCTGCTGAACCAGTCCTAACCCTAACCCTAAGAGTGTAGTTGGAGTCAGTCAGTCTAGCAGTGAGTCTGGCCTGGAGTAGCCAAACAGTCTGAAGTCTGGTTCGTACAGCCTGTAGAGTTCCCTCCTGGCCACTAGGGGAACCCTGCTGAACCAGTCCTAACCCTAACCCTAAGAGTGTAGTTGGAGTCAGTCAGTCTAGCAGTGAGTCTGGCCTGGAGTAGCCAAACAGTCTGAAGTCTGGTTCATACAGCCTGTAGAGTTCCCTCCTGGCCACTAGGGGAACCCTGCTGAACCAGTCCTAACCCTAACCCTAAGAGTGTAGTTGGAGTCAGTCAGTCTAGCAGTGAGTCTGGCCTGGAGTAGCCAAACAGTCTGAAGTCTGGTTCATACAGCCTGTAGAGTTCCCTCCTGGCCACTAGGGGAACCCTGCTGAACCAGTCCTAACCCTAACCCTAAGAGTGTAGTTGGAGTCAGTCAGTCTAGCAGTGAGTCTGGCCTGGAGTAGCCAAACAGTCTGAAGTCTGGTTCATACAGCCTGTAGAGTTCCCTCCTGGCCACTAGGGGAACCCTGCTGAACCAGTCCTAACCCTAACCCTAAGAGTGTAGTTGGAGTCAGTCAGTCTAGCAGTGAGTCTGGCCTGGAGTAGCCAAACAGTCTGAAGTCTGGTTCATACAGCCTGTAGAGTTCCCTCCTGGCCACTAGGGGAACCCTGCTGAACCAGTCCTAACCCTAACCCTAAGAGTGTAGTTGGAGTCAGTCAGTCTAGCAGTGAGTCTGGCCTGGAGTAGCCAAACAGTCTGAAGTCTGGTTCATACAGCCTGTAGAGTTCCCTCCTGGCCACTAGGGGAACCCTGCTGAACCAGTCCTAACCCTAACCCTAAGAGTATAGTTGGAGTCAGTCAGTCTAGCAGTGAGTCTGGCCTGGAGTAGCCAAACAGTCTGAAGTCTGGTTCATACAGCCTGTAGAGTTCCCTCCTGGCCACTAGGGGAACCCTGCTGAACCAGTCCTAACCCTAACCCTAAGAGTGTAGTTGGAGTCAGTCAGTCTAGCAGTGAGTCTGGCCTGGAGTAGCCAAACAGTCTGAAGTCTGGTTCATACAGCCTGTAGAGTTCCCTCCTGGCCACTAGGGGAACCCTGCTGAACCAGTCCTAACCCTAACCCTAAGAGTGTAGTTGGAGTCAGTCAGTCTAGCAGTGAGTCTGGCCTGGAGTAGCCAAACAGTCTGAAGTCTGGTTCGTACAGCCTGTAGAGTTCCCTCCTGGCCACTAGGGGAACCCTGCTGAACCAGTCCTAACCCTAACCCTAAGAGTGTAGTTGGAGTCAGTCAGTCTAGCAGTGAGTCTGGCCTGGAGTAGCCAAACAGTCTGAAGTCTGGTTCATACAGCCTGTAGAGTTCCCTCCTGGCCACTAGGGGAACCCTGCTGAACCAGTCCTAACCCTAACCCTAAGAGTGTAGTTGGAGTCAGTCAGTCTAGCAGTGAGTCTGGCCTGGAGTAGCCAAACAGTCTGAAGTCTGGTTCATACAGCCTGTAGAGTTCCCTCCTGGCCACTAGGGGAACCCTGCTGAACCAGTCCTAACCCTAACCCTAAGAGTGTAGTTGGAGTCAGTCAGTCTAGCAGTGAGTCTGGCCTGGAGTAGCCAAACAGTCTGAAGTCTGGTTCATACAGCCTGTAGAGTTCCCTCCTGGCCACTAGGGGAACCCTGCTGAACCAGTCCTAACCCTAACCCTAAGAGTGTAGTTGGAGTCAGTCAGTCTAGCAGTGAGTCTGGCCTGGAGTAGCCAAACAGTCTGAAGTCTGGTTCATACAGCCTGTAGAGTTCCCTCCTGGCCACTAGGGGAACCCTGCTGAACCAGTCCTAACCCTAACCCTAAGAGTGTAGTTGGAGTCAGTCAGTCTAGCAGTGAGTCTGGCCTGGAGTAGCCAAACAGTCTGAAGTCTGGTTCATACAGCCTGTAGAGTTCCCTCCTGGCCACTAGGGGAACCCTGCTGAACCAGTCCTCCTGCCAGCTGCTGGCCGTGTGGTTCCTGTGAGAGGAAGGGAAGTCTACCACGTTGTCCACCTTCAAAACCCTCAGCAGCTGTTCAGCATCCTCCTCAACCGTCTCCAGCTGGCCCACAAAGTCATACTGGGGGGGGAGAGACGGAGAGAAAGTTAACCTTAACACATTGACTAGCTTGACTAGCACGCACAAGCATGTGTCTGTATTGTATTTCTTCTTCTTTTTTAACAGTATCCCTTCCATCTCAAACTGCTCAAATTAACATCAAACCTGGTTTAAAAACCCCGATAAAGCAACACCTCACGGCACAACGCCTCTCCCCTATTTGACCTAGATAGTTTGTGTGCATGTATTGATATGTAGGCTACGTGTGCCATTTAAAAAATGTATGTAGTTCTGTCCTTGAGCTGTTCTTGTCTATTAATGTTCTGGGTTAGGGTTAGGGTTATAATACTTCTTCTTAGACATTGGATAATAATATAGCATTTTGATGTATTACCTGTATTTGACAGGGGTGGCAGAGCCGGTACACCTGTCTCCAGTGCTCGTTGAAGGGGGCGTCGCTCTCCGTTTGGGGGTCCAGTAGGTATTGGACGAACTCTGAGAAGGAGGGGCGGATTCCCGCAGGAAACGCATCGCCCACCGCCACGGGGGGTTCAGAGTGGTTACCATAGCGACGGAGCATGAGCAGAGCGAATCGCTGGTAGAAGTCCTCGTTGGGCTGCTCAAATTTGTTCCGATACGCTGAGATGAGACGGACGAACGGATCTCTGACAAACAGGAACTTGGTGTACTTCTGGAGCTTCACCTTGAAAACAAACAAACCACCTTTATTAAACCAACTTCAAAACAAATATCCAGTGCATTCGGAAAGTATCCACATTTTGTTTCGTTACAGCCTTATTCTTATTAATGTTTTAATCCTTAATCAATCTACACACAACATCCCATAATGACAAAGTGAAAACAGGTTTTTATTTATTTTTTGCAAATGTATAAAACATAAAAAACAGAAATACCTTATTTACATAAGTATTCAGACCCTTTGCTATGAGACTCGAAAATTGAGCTCAGGTGCATCCTGTTTCCATTGATCATCCTTGAGATGTTTCTACAACTTGATTGGTGTCCACCTGTGGTAAATTCAATTGATTGGACATGATTTGGAAAGGCACACACCTGTCTATATAAGGTCCCACAGTTGACAGTGCATGTCAGAGCAAAAACCAAGCCATGAGGTCGAAGGAATTGTCCGTACAGCTCCGAGACAGGATTGTGTCGAGGCACAGATCTGGGGAAGGGTACCAAAAAATGTCTGCAGCGTTGAAGGTCCCCAAGAACACAGTGGCCTCCATCATTCTTAAATGGAAGAAGTTTGGAACCACCAAGACTCTTCCTAGAGCTGGCCGCCTGGCCAAACTGAGCAATCGGGGGAGAAGGGCCTTTGGTCAGGGAGGTGACCAAGAACCCGATGGTCACTCTGACAGAGCTCCAGAGTTCCTCTGTGGAGATGGGAGAACCTTCCAGAAGGACAACCATCTCTGCAGCACTCCACCAATCAGGCCTTTATGGTAGAGTGGCCAGACGGAAGCCACTCCTCAGTAAAAGGCCAATGACAGCCCTCTTGGAGTTTAACAAAAGGCACCTAAAGACTCTCAGACCATGAGAAACAAGATTCTCTGGTCTGATGAAACCAAGATTAAACTATTTGGCCTGAAAGCCAAGTGTCACATCTGGAGGAAACCTGGCACCATCCCTACGGTGAAGCATGTTGGTGGCAGCATCATGCTGTGGGGATATTTTTCAGCGGCAGGGACTGGGAGACTAGTCAGGATCGTGGGAAAGATGAACGGAGCAAAGTACAGAGATATCCTTGATGAAAACCTGCTCCAGAGCGCTCAGGACCTCAGACTGGGGCGAAGGTTCACCTTCCAACAGGACAACGACCCTAAGCACACAGCCAAGACAACGCAGGAGAGGCTTCGGGACAAGTCTCTGAATGTCCTTGAGTGGCCCAGCCAGAGCCCGGACTTGAACCCAATCGAAAATCTCTGGAGAGACCTGAAAATAGCTGTGCAGCGACGCTCCCCATCCAACCTGACAGAGCTTGAGAGGATCTGCAGAGAAGAATAGGACAAACTCCCCAAATACAGGTGTGCCAAGCTTGTAGCGTCATACCCCAAGAAGACTCGAGGCTGTAATCGCTGCCAAAGGTGCTTCAACAAAGTACTGAGTAAAGGGTCTGAATACTTTATAATAAATATTATTAATAAATGTGCACAATTGTCTAAAAACCAGTTGTTGCTTTGTCATTATGGGGAATAAGGCTAAACCCTAACCCTTAAAGTCAAGGGGTCTGAATACTTTCCCAATACACAGTATACATCACTTTCACCTTTATGTAATACATTCAACCAAATGTAAAGAGCTGTGAACTGACAATCATCAGGGTTAGTGTCAGCTGTGAACTGAACATCATCGGGGTTAGTGTCAGCTGTGAACTGAACATCATCAGGGTTAGTGTCAGCTGTGAACTGAACATCATCAGGGTTAGTGTCAGCTGTGAACTGAACATCATCGGGGTTAGTGTCAGCTGTGAACTGAACATCATCAGGGTTAGTGTCAGCTGTGAACTGAACATCATCAGGGTTAGTGTCAGCTGTGAACTGAACATCATCAGGGTTAGTGTCAGCTGTGAACTGAACATCATCAGGGTTAGTGTCAGCTGTGAACTGAACATCATCGGGGTTAGTGTCAGCTGTGAACTGAACATCATCAGGGTTAGTGTCAGCTGTGAACTGAACATCATCAGGGTTAGTGTCAGCTGTGAACTGAACATCATCGGGGTTAGTGTCAGCTGTGAACTGACCAACATCAGGGTTAGTGTCAGCTGTGAACTGAACATCATCAGGGTTAGTGTCAGCTGTGAACTGAACATCATCAGGGTTAGTGTCAGCTGTGAACTGAACATCATCAGGGTTAGTGTCAGCTGTGAACTGAACATCATCAGGGTTAGTGTCAGCTGTGAACTGACCAACATCAGGGTTAGTGTCAGCTGTGAACTGAACATCATCGGGGTTAGTGTCAGCTGTGAACTGAACATCATCGGGGTTAGTGTCAGCTGTGAACTGAACATCATCAGGGTTAGTGTCAGCTGTGAACTCACCAACATCAGGGTTAGAGTTAAGAGGTAAGAGGTTAGAAGTGAACTGACCTTCATCAGGTGTCGTGAGAACTTCCCGTAGCGTTTCCAGAACTTGTTGAAGGTGAAGTGGAGGCTGCTGTTGTGGACCATCTCCTGAGGAACCGCCAGAGGGTCCCTGTATGGAACTCCCTCCTGGAGCAGACTCTCACTGAGCACGATCATGATCCTCTTCCAGTTACTACACGCCACCTACAGTCAAAATATAGATTGATTTATTATGGATCCCCATTAGTTCCTGCCAAGGCAGCAGCTACTCTTCCTGGGGTCCAAACATATTAAAGCATTTACATTACATATAAAACAAAATATAAAACAGTACATCATATAACATTATTACACCACTACATACAGTGGGGGAAAAAAGTATTTAGTCAGCCACCAATTGTGCAAGTTCTCCCACTTAAAAAGATGAGAGTGGCCTGTAATTTTCATCATAGGTACACGTCAACTATGACAGACAAAATGAGAAGAAAAAAATCCAGAAAATCACATTGTAGGATATTTAATGCATTTATTTGCAAATTATGGTGGAAAATAAGTATTTGGTCAATAACAAAAGTTTCTCAATACTTTGTTATTTACCCTTTGTTGGCAATGACACAGGTCAAACGTTTTCTGTAAGTCTTCACAAGGTTTTCACACACGGTTGCTGGTATTTTGGCCCATTCCTCCATGCAGATCTCCTCTAGAGCAGTGATGTTTTGGGGCTGTCGCTGGGCAACATGGACTTTCAACTCCCTCCAAAGATTTTCTATGGGGTTGAGATCTGGAGACTGGCTAGGCCACTCCAGGACCTTGAAATGCTTCTTACGAAGCCACTCCTTCGTTGCCCGGGCGGTGTGTTTGGGATCATTGTCATGCTGAAAGACCCAGCCACGTTTCATCTTCAATGCCCTTGCTGATGGAAGGAGGTTTTCACTCAAAATCTCACGATACATGGCCCCATTCATTCTTTCCTTTACACGGATCAGTCGTCCTGGTCCCTTTGCAGAAAAACAGCCCCAAAGCATGATGTTTCCACCCCCATGCTTCACAGTAGGTATGGTGTTCTTTGGATGCAACTCAGCAT
>NW_028167027.1:0-9000 GCF_964263955.1 Coregonus lavaretus | reverse complement strand
GTATTAGGTTTAAAGGTCTGTGGAATGGAGTGTACAATGTACTACTCAACCTCAACCTCCCCATTGACTCATTTAGCCTACTTGTGGAACAGTGCATACAGTGCAATGAAATAGATGCATAATACACGATTCAAAGGCTGACTTCAAATACTGACATCAATGTGAAAGTAACTGGAGCATAAAACAGCTGACTGTGAATGCAAACTATCCCAGATAAATCCTACACATGCATTGAAATAAAAGGCATACATCAAAGGAATTACTTTGGCCTACAATCAACAAGGAAGTATAAAGACAAACAAACTCAACCAAAGAATGAAGAAAATCATGAAATACAAAATGAAAATCTACACATTAAAGGAGAAATCCACACAAAGCCACTCATTCCTTTAATTTACAGTGTTAAATAACACTAATATGTGAAAACTATTTTTGTAAACAAATGTTTCATTTTGGCGTTATAATAATGTTGGTAGCAACATGGAAACTCGTTGTGGAAATCTGTTGCAGCTCAAGTAGACTACAAAATCCACAATGCAATGCTCTCTCTATGGGCTGGCTACACACAATAATAAAAAGACAATATCAGCATGTGAAGTAGCTAGCTAGCTGTAAAATCACTTAAACAAACTGCACAATCAATTTAGGAGTCTACAATCTCCTGCAGATCGATGTCGCTCATAGAGTGGAGTCTAACATTCCTAACAGCAGATATACTTGGAGGAGATGGGAAACATTGCCCATACTAGGTCAATGGGCTGTGCGGTGCATTCTGAGCGATCCGGGACAAGGAGAGCTCCCTCCTTTCTCTCCCCCTCCCCTCCTCTCTCTCCCCACTCCCTCCTCTCTCTCCCCTCCCCTCCTCTCTCTCCCCACTCCCTCCTCTCTCTCCCCTCCCCTCCTCTCTCTCCCCACTCCCTACTCTCTATTTCTCTCCCTCCTCTCTCTATTATTTTATTTCACCTTTATTTAACCAGGTAAGCGAGTTGAGAACAAGTTCTCATTTACAACTGCGACCTGGCCAAGATAAAGCAAAGCAGTGCGATAAAAACACAGAGTTACACATGGGGTAAAAACAAAACATAAAGTCATAAAT
Organism: Coregonus lavaretus; assembly: GCF_964263955.1. Lineage (NCBI taxonomy): Eukaryota > Metazoa > Chordata > Actinopteri > Salmoniformes > Salmonidae > Coregonus > Coregonus lavaretus. The sequence goes on along the minus strand of NW_028167027.1, from coordinate 7,904 downwards.
ACAACAGAAAATATATATACAGTGTGTTCAAATGTAGCAAGTTATGGAGGTAAGGCAATAAATAGGCTATAGTGCAAAATAATTACAATTAGTATTAACACTGGAATGATAGATGTGGTGCTCTGTAGCTCAGCTGGTAGAGCACGGCACTTGTAACGCCAAGGTAGTGGGTTCGATCCCCGGGAAAAATTAATGCACGCATGACTTTAAGTCGCTCTGGATAAAAGCGTCTGATAAATGGCATATTATTATAGATGTGCAAGAGATGATGTGCAAATAGAGATACTGTGATGAAAATGAGTAAAATAAATAACAATATAGGGATGAGGTAGTTGGGTGGGCTAATTTCAGATGGGCTGTGTACAGGTGCAGTGATCGGTAAGGTGCTCTGACAACTGATGCTTAAAGTTAGTGAGGGAGATAAGAGTCTCCAGCTTCAGAGATTTTTGCAATTTGTTCCAGTCATTGGCAGCAGAGAACTTTAAGGAATAGCGGCCAAAGGAGGTGTTGGCTTTGGGGATGACCAGTGAGATATACAGTGGGGGAAAAAAGTATTTAGTCAGCCACCAATTGTGCAAGTTCTCCCACTTAAAAAGATGAGAGAGGCCTGTAATTTTCATCATAGGTACACGTCAACTATGACAGACAAATTGAGATTTTTTTTCTCCAGAAAATCACATTGTAGAATTTTTTATGAATTTATTTGCAAATTATGGTGGAAAATAAGTATTTGGTCACCTACAAACAAGCAAGATTTCTGGCTCTCACAGGCCTGTAACTTCTTCTTTAAGAGGCTCCTCTGTCCTCCACTCGTTACCTGTATTAATGGCACCTGTTTGAACTTGTTATCAGTATAAAAGACACCTGTCCACAACCTCAAACAGTCACACTCCAAACTCCACTATGGCCAAGACCAAAGAGCTGTCAAAGGACACCAGAAACAAAATTGTAGACCTGCACCAGGCTTGGAAGACTGAATCTGCAATAGGTAAGCAGCTTGGTTTGAAGAAATCAACTGTGGGAGCAATTATTAGGAAATGGAAGACATACAAGACCACTGATAATCTCCCTCGATCTGGGGCTCCACGCAAGATCTCACCCCGTGGGGTCAAAATGATGACAAGAACGGTGAGCAAAAATCCCAGAACCACACGGGGGGACCTAGTGAATGACCTGCAGAGAGCTGGGACCAAAGTAACAAAGCCTACCATCAGTAACACACTACGCCGCCAGGGACTCAAATCCTGCAGTGCCAGACATGTCCCCCTGCTTAAGCCAGTACATGTCCAGGCCCGTCTGAAGTTTGCTAGAGTGCATTTGGATGATCCAGAAGAGGATTGGGAGAATGTCATATGGTCAGATGAAACCAAAATATAACTTTTTGGTAAAAACTCAACTCGTCGTGTTTGGAGGACAAAGAATGCTGAGTTGCATCCAAAGAACACCATACCTACTGTGAAGCATGGGGGTGGAAACATCATGCTTTGGGGCTGTTTTTCTGCAAAGGGACCAGGACGACTGATCCGTGTAAAGGAAAGAATGAATGGGGCCATGTATCGTGAGATTTTGAGTGAAAACCTCCTTCCATCAGCTGATCCCAAACACACCGCCCGGGCAACGAAGGAGTGGCTTTGTAAGAAGCATTTCAAGGTCCTGGAGTGGCCTAGCCAGTCTCCAGATCTCAACCCCATAGAATATCTTTGGAGGGAGTTGAAAGTCTGTGTTGCCCAGCGACAGCCCCAAAACATCACTGCTCTAGAGGAGATCTGCATGGAGGAATGGGCCAAAATACCAGCAACAGTGTGTGAACACCTTGTCATTGCCAACAAAGGGTATATAACAAAGTATTGAGAAACTTTTGTTATTGACCAAATACTTATTTTCCACCATAATTTGCAAAAAAATTCATTAACAATCCTACAATGTGATTTTCTGGAGAAAAAATTTCTCATTTTGTCTGTCATAGTTGACGTGTACCTATGATGAAAATTACAGGCCTCTCTCATCTTTTTAAGTGGGAGAACTTGCACAATTGGTGGCTGACTAAATACTTTTTTTCCCCACTGTACCTGCTGGAGCGCATACTACGGGTGGGTGCTGCTATGGTGACCAATGAGCTAAGATAAGGCGGGGATTTGCCTAGCAGTGATTTATAGATGGCCTGGAGCCAGTGGGTTTGGCGACGAATATGTAGTGAGGACCAGCCAACAAGAGCGTACAGGTCACAGTGGTGGGTAGTATATGGTGCTTTGGAGACAAAACGGATGGCACTGTGATAGACTACATACAATTTGCTGAGTAGAGTGTTGGTGGCTATTTTGTAAATGACATTGCCGAAGTCATGGATCGGTAGGATAGTCCGTTTTACGAGGGCATGTTTGGCAGCATGAGTGAAGGAGGCTTTGTTGCGAAATAGGAAACCGATTCTAGATTTAACTTTGGATTGGAGATTCTTAATGTGGGTCTGGAAGGAGAGTTTACAGTCTATCCAGACACCTAGGTATTTGTAGTTGTCCACATACTCTAGGTCAGACCCGTCGAGAGTTGTGATTCTAGTTGGGTGGGCGGGTGCCAGCAGCGTTCGATTGAAGTTTTACTAGAGTTTAAGAGCAGTTGGAGGCTACTGAAGGAGTGTTGTATGGCATTTGTCGCTCGTTTGGAGGTTTGTTAACACAGTGTCCAATGAAGGGCCAGATGTATACAAAATGGTGTCGTCTGCGTAGATGTGGATCTGAGAGTCACCAGCAGCAAGGGCGACATCATTGATATACACAGAAAATAGAGTCGGCCTGGGAATTGAACCCTGTGGCACCCTATTAGAGACTGCCATAGGTCCAGAAAATAGGCCCTCCGATTTGACACATTGAATTCTAATTGAATATCACTCCTCTCTCTCCCCACTCACCCCTTTCTCTCCCCACTCCCTACTCTCTCGCTCCTGTCAGTGGGTGCGGTGCAGGAATCAGATGCAGGACGCAGAAAGATAAGTCCAATAGACTTTAGTGAACAGCACACTCAAAATCACGAGTCAAACGCCCGGAGGCGAGAAAGTCCGCACACAGGCGAAAACCAAAAGGCGCACAAAACAGTGCGTAATAAACCTCCTAAACACAGAGGAGGAAAATTCGAAATGCACAAGGCAAACAGTAGCGCACAAAACACGACAGCGAAACAATAACACACAAACACAGACACACACAACGAGACTTAAATAGAACACTAATGAGGACTAACTAGACACAGGTGTACAACATCAAGACCAAACCAAACGAACATAAACATAGATCGGTGGCAGCTAGTACTCCGGAGACGACGACCGCCGAAGCCTGCCCGAACCAGGAGGAGGAGCAGCCTCGGCCGAAACCGTGACAGTACCCCCCCCCCCTTGACGCGCTGCTCCAGCCGTGCGCCGACCCCGGCCTCGGGGACGACCAGGAGGACGCGGAGCAGGGCGCGCGGGATGGTCCCGGTGGAACTCCGACAGGAGAGATGGGTCTAGGATGTCCCTCCGCGGCACCCAGCACCGCTCCTCCGGGCCGTACCCCTCCCACTCCACGAGATACTGGAGACCCCCATCCGGCGTCTGGAGTCCAAGATGGACCGAACGGTGTACGCCGGAGCCCCCTCGATGTCCAATGGGGGCGGAGGAGTCTCTCCTATCTCATTGTCCTGGAGTGGACCAGCTACCACCGGCCTGAGAAGAGACACATGGAACGAGGGGTTAATATTCTTATATTCAACAGGTAGATGTAACCTATAACACACCTCGTTCAATCTTCTCAGGACTTTAAAGGGCCCCACAAACCGCCGATCCAGCTTCCGGCAGGGCAGGCGGAGGGGCAGGTTTCTGGTAGAGAGCCAGACTCGATCTCCGGGTGCGTACACCGGCCCCTCACTGCACTGGAGATCGGCGCTCGCCTTGTGACGAAGGACGGCCCGCTGCAGGTGGACGTGGGCAGCTTTCCACGTCTCTTCCGAGCGCCTCATCCAATCATCCACCGCAGGGGCCTCGATCTGGCTCTGCTGCCACGGTGCCAGAACCGGCTGGTAACCTAATACACATTGAAAAGGGGTTAGGTTAGTAGAGGAGTGGCGGAGAGAGTTCTGGGCCATCTCGGCCCAGGGAATGTAACGCGCCCACTCCTCAGGCCGGTCCTGGCAATACGACCTCAGAAACCTACCCACATCCTGGTTGACACGTTCCACCTGCCCGTTACTCTCCGGGTGGTACCCCGAGGTAAGGCTAACCGAGACCCCCAAACGCTCCATAAACGCTCTCCACACACGGGAGGTAAACTGGGGGCCTCGATCAGACACTATATCCTCGGGGACCCCGTAATGCCGGAAGACGTGGGTAAATAGGGCCTCAGCGGTCCGTAGGGCATTAGGAAGACCCGACATAGGGAGAAGACGACAGGCCTTAGAGAACCGGTCCACAACGACCAGGATGGTGGTATTCCCCTGAGAGAGGGGAAGGTCTGTTACAAAATCCACTGAGAGGTGGGACCATGGTCGTTGTGGAACGGGTAGGGGCTGTAACTTACCCCTGGGCAGATGTCGGGGCGCCTTACACTGGGCGCACACCGAGCAGGAGGAGACGTAAACCCTCACATACCTAGCCAAAGTAGGCCACCAGTATTTAGTGCTAAGGCAATGCACTGTCCGGCCAATACCCGGATGTCCTGAGGAGGGTGACGTGTGAGCCCAGTAGATGAGTCGATCCCGAAACTCGAGCGGAACGTACCTCCGACCCTCAGGACATTGTGGAGGGCTGGGGTCGGTACGCAACGCTCGCTCGATCTCGGCATCGACCTCCCACACCACTGGTGCCACAAGGCAAGACTCCGGTAGTATGGGTGTAGGCTCAACGGACCTCTCCTCCGTGTCATACCGCCGGGACAGTGCATCTGCCTTGCCATTCTGGGACCCAGGGATGTACGTGATTTTAAATACGAACCTGGTGAGAAACATACTCCATCGAGCCTGGCGAGGGTTCAGTCTCCTCGCTGCCCGGATGTACTCCAGGTTCCGATGGTCAGTCAAAATGAGGAAAGGGTGTTGAGCCCCCTCAAGCCACTGCCTCCACACCTTAAGGGCCTGAACTACAGCTAACAGCTCCCTGTCCCCAACGTCATAGTTACGCTCCGCCGGGCTGAGCTTTTTGGAGTAAAAAGCACAGGGGCGGAGTTTAGGTGGCGAGCCGGACCGTTGAGAGAGCACGGCCCCTCTACCAGCCTCAGACGCGTCCACCTCAACCTGAAAGGGAATTGTGGGATCCGGATGCGCCAGCACCGGAGCCGACGTAAACAGGTCCTTCAGTCTCCCAAAGGCCCTGTCCGCATCAGCTGACCACTGTAGGCGCACCGGACCCCCTTTCAGAAGGGACGTGATGGGAGCTGCCACCTGTCCAAAACCCCGGATAAACCTCCGGTAGTAATTCGCAAAGCCCAAGAACTGCTGCACCTCTTTTACAGTGGTTGGAGTTTGCCAATTACGCACAGCGGACACACGATCCACCTCCATACTCACCTCTGACGCGGACAACCGATAACCCAAAAAGGAGACCGATTCCTGGAAAAACAGACATTTCTCTGCCTTGACATATAGGTCGTGCTCCAACAGCCTCCTCAATACACGTCGCACCAGGGTTACATGCTCGGCTCGGGTAGACGAGTACACCAGAATATCATCAATGTACACGACCACCCCTTGTCCCTGCATATCCCGGAAAATGTCATCTACGAAGGATTGAAAGACTGATGGAGCATTCATCAACCCATATGGCATGACAAGATATTCGAAATGACCTGACGTGGTACTAAACGCTGTTTTCCATTCATCGCCCTCCCTAATGCGCACCAAGTTATACGCGCTCCTGAGATCCAATTTTGTGAAAAACCGCGCCCCATGCAATGACTCCGTCATGGTCGCAATCAGAGGGAGTGGATAACTGTATTTCACAGTAATCTGATTGAGACCACGGTAATCAATGCACGGGCGCAACCCTCCATCTTTCTTTTTCACAAAAAAGAAACTCGAAGAGGCGGGGGAAGAGGAAGGCCGAATGTATCCCTGTCTCAAAGATTCGGCTATGTAGGTCTCCATAGCTTTTCTCTCCTCTTGAGACAAAGGATACACATGGCTCCGTGGGAGCGCTGCTCCTGCCTGGAGATCAATCGCACAATCCCCCTGTCTATGGGGAGGCAACTGCGTCGCCCTAGTTTTGCTAAACACAAGAGCTAAATCCCCATATTCAGGCGGAATGTGCAATGCGGGCACTTGGTTTGGACTTTCCACCGAAGTCGCCCCCACGGAAACACCCAGACATCGCCCCTCACACTGAGCAGACCACCCATCGAGAGCCCTCTGTTGCCACGAAATAGCAGGGTTATGGGTGCTTAACCAGGGAATCCCCAGCACCACTGGGGACGCAGGAGAGTCGATCAGATACAGCTGTATAGTCTCTTCATGACCCCCCTGCGCACACATCCTAAGTGGCGCTGTGACCTCCCTGATCAACCCCGACCCCAACGGACGGCTATCTAAGGCATGAACGGGAAAAGGTTTGTCAACGGGTAGGAGAGGGATCCCTAACTCTAAACAAAACTTTCGATCAACAAAATTCCCAGCTGCGCCTGAATCTACTAGCGCCTTATGCTGGGAATGAGGTGCAACCTGTGGAAAACCAACAGGTATACAAAAGTGCGCAACAGAAAGCTCTGGGTAGGTGGGGCGTCTACTCACCTGGGAGGCCCCCCCAGTGCGTGGCCTGTTGTCTTCTCCCCCGGAGAACCCTCCCCAGCACCTGGCCGCAGTGTGCCCTCCGCGACCGCACTTGGTGGAGGAGACAGGGCCCCTCGGGCCTCCTCCTACTCCGTTCTCTAGCGCCGGCACCCCCGAGCTCCATAGGGCTCGGCTCGGAGGTGCCGGAGAGCGGAATGGACGGACCCCCCTCGGGACGTCCACGGGTGGCCAGCAGGGTGTCTAAACGGATGGACATATCAACCAACTGGTCGAAAGTCAGATGGGTATCCCTGCAGGCCAACTCTCGTTGAACGTCCTCCCGGAGGCTACACCGAAAATGGTCAATGAGAGCCCGTTCACTCCACCCTGCATCCGCCGCTAGAGTCCGGTACTCCAAAGCAAACGCCTGTGTGCTCCTCCTCCCCTGTCTCAAGTGGACTAGCCGCTCCCCCGCCGCTTTGCCCTCAGGTGGATGGTCAAACACGGCCTTGAAGCGGCGGGAGAACTCGGCGTAGGAGATGGTGTTGGCGTCCATCTTCCTCCACTCGGCGTTAGCCCACTCCAACGCCTTTCCCCGAGAGACAGGAGATGAGGGCGGAAACACTCTCGTGTCCCGAGGGCACCGGGTGTACAGTGGCCAGGTAGAGCTCCACCTGCAGGAGGAACCCCTGACACCCGGCAGCTGTTCCGTCATACGCCCTCGGGAGCGAGAGCCGAATCCTCCTGGGTTCCGGACCTGGGGCTGATGGACCGGCCGATGGGGTGGACAGGGTAGGTGGAGGGTGTGGGTACCCTGCTGGCTTCCCATCGGTGCAGGGTGTTGATCACGTCCTGTAGAGCGGTCTCCAGTTGTCTTATCTGGCCCTCCTGCCAATGGATATGCTCCTCGAGCGACACAGGTGTCACAGCCGATCCTGCTGATTCCATAAGGTGTGTTATTCTGTCAGTGGGTGCTGTAGGTGGGTGTGGTGCAGGAATCAGATGCAGGACGCAGAAAGATAAGTCCAATAGACTTTAGTGAACAGCACACTCAAAATCACGAGTCAAACGCCCGAGGCGAGAAAGTCCGCACACAGGCGAAAACCAAAAGGCGCACAAAACAGTGCGTAATAAACCTCCTAAACACAGAGGAGGAAAATTCGAAATGCACAAGGCAAACA
>NW_028167028.1:5000-24867 GCF_964263955.1 Coregonus lavaretus | reverse complement strand
CCCTTCCTCTATCGCCCATCCTTTCCTCTATCGCCCATCCCTTCCTCTATCGCCCATCCCTTCCTCTATCGCCCCATCCCTTCCTCTATCGCCCATCCCTTCCTCTATCGCCCATCCCTTCCTCTATCGCCCATCCCTTCCTCTATCACCCCATCCCTTCCTCTATCGCCCATCCTCTATCGCCCATCCCTTCCTCTATCGCCCCATCCCTTCCTCTATCGCCCATCCCTTCCCCTATCGCCCATCCCTTCCTCTATCGCCCATCCCTTCCTCTATCGCCCATCCCTTCCTCTATCGCCCCATCCCTTCCTCTATCACCCATCCCTTCCTCTATCGCCCCATCCCTTCCTCTATCGCCCATCCCTTCCTCTATCGCCCATCCCTTCCTCTATCGCCCCATCCCTTCCCCTATCGCCCCATCCCTTCCCCTATCGCCCATCCTCTATCGCCCATCCCATCCTCTATCGCCCATCCCTTCCTCTATCGCCCATCCCTTCCTCTATCGCCCCATCCCTTCCTCTATCACCCATCCCTTCCTCTATCGCCCCATCCCTTCCTCTATCGCCCATCCCTTCCTCTATCGCCCATCCCTTCCTCTATCGCCCCATCCCTTCCTCTATCGCCCCATCCCTTCCTCTATCGCCCATCCTTTCCTCTATCGCCCATCCCTTCCTCTATCGCCCATCCCTTCCTCTATCGCCCATCCCTTCCTCTATCGCCCATCCCTTCCTCTATCGCCCCATCCCTTCCTCTATCGCCCATCCCTTCCCCTATCGCCCATCCCTTCCTCTATCGCCCATCCCTTCCTCTATCGCCCATCCCTTCCTCTATCGCCCCATCCCTTCCTCTATCGCCCCATCCCATCCTCTATCGCCCATCCCTTCCTCTATCGCCCATCCTCTATCACCCCATCCCTTCCCCTATCGCCCCATCCCTTCCTCTATCGCCCCATCCCTTCCTCTATCGCCCCATCCCTTCCTCTATCGCCCATCCCTTCCTCTATCGCCCATCCCCTATCGCCCCATCCCTTCCTCTATCGCCCATCCCTCCCTCTATCGCCCATCCCTTCCTCTATCGCCCATCCCTTCCTCTATCGCCCCATCCCTTCCTCTATCGCCCATCCCTTCCTCTATCGCCCCATCCCTTCCTCTATCGCCCATCCCTTCCTCTATCGCCCATCCCTTCCTCTATCGCCCATCCCTTCCTCTATCGCCCATCCCTTCCTCTATCGCCCCATCCCTTCCTCTATCGCCCATCCTCTATCGCCCCATCCCTTCCTCTATCGCCCATCCTCTATCGCCCCATCCCTTCCTCTATCGCCCATCCCTTCCTCTATCGCCCATCCTCTATCGCCCATCCCTTCCTCTATCGCCCATCCTCTATCGCCCATCCCTTCCTCTATCGCCCATCCCTTCCTCTATCGCCCATCCTCTATCGCCCATCCTTTCCTCTATCGCCCATCCCTTCCTCTATCGCCCCATCCCTTCCTCTATCGCCCCATCCCTTCCTCTATCGCCCCATCCCTTCCTCTATCGCCCCTATCGCCCCATCCCTTCCTCTATCGCCCCATCCCTTCCTCTATCGCCCCTATCGCCCCATCCCTTCCTCTATCGCCCCTATCGCCCCATCCCTTCCTCTATCGCCCCATCCCTTCCTCTATCGCCCCTATCGCCCCATCCCTTCCTCTATCGCCCCATCCCTTCCTCTATCACCCCTATCGCCCCATCCCTTCCTCTATCGCCCCATCCCTTCCTCTATCGCCCCATCCCTTCCTCTATCGCCCATCCCTTCCTCTATCGCCCATCCCTTCCTCTATCGCCCATCCCTTCCTCTATCGCCCATCTCTTCCTCTATCGCCCATCCCTTCCTCTATCGCCCATCCCTTCCTCTATCGCCCATCCCTTCCTCTATCGCCCATCCCTTCCTCTATCGCCCCATCCCTTCCTCTATCGCCCATCCTTTCCTCTATCGCCCATCTCTTCCTCTATCGTCCATCCCTTCCTCTATCGCCCATCCCTTCCTCTATCGCCCATCCCTTCCTCTATCGCCCATCCCTTCCTCTATCGCCCATCCCTTCCTCTATCGCCCATCTCTTCCTCTATCGCCCATCTCTTCCTCTATCGCCCATCCCTGTAGAGAGAGGTAGGGAGGGGAGAGACAGAGGTAGGGAGGGGAGAGAGAGGTAGGGAGGGGAGAGATAGAGGTAGGGAGGGCCTCTGCTGGAAAGGGCAGGGAAGGGTCTGGGTTGATGCTGGTATTGAGGGCAGGCTGCTGGGAAGGGCAGGGCAGAGTGGCAGAGTCCTGGGTCACACTGAGCTGTCACATCCTGCCTCTACACCCTGGGGGGCATGAGGGCAGAGAGATCAACGAGACGCCGCTGACCCTACTGCTGACAGAGCAAACCCACCACAACACAGCACAGCCTTTCTTGCACACAGACAGATAGGCTTACAGGCAGGCACAGACACATGCACACTGAGGCATGGGCACACACACACACCCACAGTGGGGTGTGTTTATACCAGTTATACCAGTCAAGAAGAATATCCTGATACACCACACCAGATAAACTAGAACCTGCTCTTTGTTACAGTGTCTTCATTCAGTATTCACACCCCTTTATTTTTTCCACATTTTGTTGTGTTACAGCCTGAATGTAAAATGGATTACATTTAGATTTTGTGTCACTGATTCTTGTTCGTGGAACGTTTTAGAAATTAATAAAAAATGAAAAGCTGAAATGTCTTGAGTCAATAAGTACTCAACCCTTTTGTTGTGGCAAGCCTAAATATGTTTAAGAGTAAAAATGTGCGTAACAAATCGCATAATAAGTTAACATTCCGTGTTCAATAATAGTGGTTAACATGATTTTTGAATAACTAAGGCCTTTCTGTACCCCACACATACAATTTCTCTGTAAGGTCCCTCAATCGAGTAGTACATTTCAAGCACAGATTCAACCACAAAGACCAGGGAGGTTTCCCAATGCCTCGCAAAGAAGGGCACCGCTTGGTAGATGGGTACAAATTAAAAAAAGCAGATGCTGAATATCAGTTTGAGCGTGGTGAAATTATGAATTACACTTTGGATGGTGTATCAATATACCCAGTCACTACATGTGATGGGTGATTTGAAGGAGTCCGGCGCAGGAGGGTAAATCACAGAATAATAGGATTTATTCCGGAATACAGAGTTACGCAGTAATGCGTCAAAACAGTCCATTGCGCAAAACAGGCGCACTGGAACCAACAAGGCACATGGGGAAAATAACCCGGCAATACAAAAATACAAGGAGCTCAACCGAGCTTCACTCTCCTCACAATAAACAATCACACACAAAGACAAGGGGGCAGAGGGAACACTTATACAGGTACTGATGAGGGGATATGAACCAGGTGTGTGTAATAAACAAGACAAAACAAATGGAATGATGAGATGAGGAGCGGCAGTGGCTAGAAGGCCTGTGACGACGAACGCCGAAGCCTGCCCGAACCACGAGAGGAGGCAGCTTCGGAGGAAGTCGTGACACTACTGTACAAAGATACAGGCCTTCCTAACTCAATTGCCCGAGAGGAAGGAAACTGCTCAGGGATTTCACCATGAGGCTAATGGTGACTTTAATACAGTTACAGAGTTTAATGGTTGTGATATGAGAAAACTGAATATTGATCAACAACATTGTAGTTACTCCACAATACTAACCTAAATGACAGAGTAAAGAAGGAAGCCTGTACAGAATAAAAATATTCAGAAACATGCATCTGGTTTGCAATAAGGCACTAAAGTAATACTGCAAAAATAAATGTAATATTGCTATAAGCACAGGCAAAATACTAGAGGAAAACCTGGTTCAGTCTGCTTTACAACAGACACTGAGAGACACATTCACATTTCAGAAGGACAATAACATAAAACACAAGGCCAAATATACACTGGAGTTGCTTACCAAGACGACATTGAATGTTCCTGAGTGGCCTAGTTACAGTTTTGACTTGAATCGGCTTGAAAATCTATGGCCAGACTTGAAAATGGCTGTCTAGCAATGATCAACAACCAACTTGACAGAGCTTGAATAATTTTTAAAAGAATAATGTGCAAATATTGGACAATCCAGGTGTGTAAAGCTCTTAGAGACTTACCCAGAAAGACTCACAGCTGTAATCGCTGCCAAAGGTGATTATAACGTGTATTGACTCAGGGGTGTGACTACTCATGCAAATTAGATAATTCTGTATTTTATGTTCAGTAAATTTGCTAAAATGTCTAAAAACATGTTTTCATTTTGTCATTATGGGGTATTGTGTATAGATGGGTGAGAGAAAAAAGAAATCCATTTTAAATTCAGGCTTTAACACAACAAAATGTGGAATAAGTCAAGGAGTATGAATACTTTCTAAAGGCACTTTATATATAGTGCGCTTCTCTTGGTTATATAAAATCTCAGAGTGGGGTAGGGGATCTTTTAACCTGAGTGTACTCTTTTTCTGACACTCTGTCTAATGAAAGGGAGAGCAGAGGGAGAGACGGAGGAGAGAAGCGATGGAGGAGAGATGGAGAGGATTGGTGCTGCCCAGTTGTGCTGGGTTGCATTTCCCTTGTAAACATTCTCTAATGTGTGTGTGCTGCTACTCTCCTCTCCTTCCGCCCCACCACTGCCTGCTCTCTCTCTCTCTCTCTCTCTCTCTCTCTCTCTCTCTCTCTCTCTCTCTCTCTCTCTCTCTCTCTCTCTCTCTCTCTCTCTCTCTGCCTCTCTCTCTCTCTCTCTCTCTCTCTCTCTATCTCTCTCTCTCTGTCTCTCTCTCTCTCTGTCTCTGTCTCTGTCTCTCTCTCTATCTCTCTCTCTCTCTCTGCCTCTCTCTCTCTCTCTCTCTCTCTCTCTCTCTCTCTCTCTCTCTCTCTCTCTCTCTCTCTCTCTCTCTCCCTCTCTCTCTCTATCTATCTCTGCCTCTCCCCCTCTCTCTCTCTCTCTCTCTATATCTTGCTCTCTCCCCCCCTCCCTCCCTCTCTCTACCACACTCCAGTGGGTTCTGCTAGAACTCTGCTGTCATATTAGCTAACAATGCCAGTGAACAGAGGCAGCCAGCCGGGTCCAGAAACAGAGCAGTAAGGACTACTGCTGGGGGGTTAAAGTTCACACAGCAACAACCAACCATGTAGGTGGACACACACACTACTACTACTGGGTCTACACACCTACTTTCCTTTGTTAGCTAGGAGAGAGTCTCTACCTTCCTTTAATGTAAGAACTGGAAAGGAGGCCCTGGTTAGCAGAATTCAACTGTTGTTGTTTTTCATATGCATTCTGTAAGCTACTAGCTGGGAATGGAACTGTTGCCTGTTTGTGTTGTTGACCTGGGGGGTTTAATGATACATTTAGAATCGAATCAGGGCATAGATTAAATGCTAGACATGCCTGAAATTAATAATGAAAATGCATGGGTAAACTTATGATAATTATAATTTACACAAATAAGTTATCACTAAGATTGATCAGGATAAAATCAACAAATATAATGCATGACTGCTAATTTCATTAATTTACACACAACCATGTAGTGAATATGCTTTAAAACAGGCTATATCCCTCTGAGAAATGTTGAGGGGAAATAGTAACAGCTTAGTAATAAGTCTTGTTACCATAGTACTACAAATAAAAATGAGTAATACTCTCACAATATGTACAGCAACTGGATAAACGTGCCATATTTGTTGAAGAATAAAGAATCTCCTTCAATTAAAACACATTTGATTAGAATCTGGTCATAATAATGTGATACCAGTGATTGTTGTTACTATTCAGCTCAACATTCTATCATTTTATCAACTGTAACACTTTTCACACGGCAGCAGAGTTGTGTTACAAATGTATCCTTTACTTGATACATTTGGTGGATCAGACCTGATACTATGTTTCAATTTGTAGAACACCGAGAAGGGAGACAAAGCACAGCGTTCTATTTGGAACACAGAACTCTAACAGAGTCATTTTAGAATAGTTCGAGCTCTAAAATAATAACACACAAACACAGTTCAGTTTTAGATGTATTATAAACCATAAAAACCATTTTAAAATAGAATCAACAACCAATATAACCCGACAACTAAAGGGTTAAGACTAAAGTGAACTGAATTGTAAGAAGTTGGTTTCCAGGGGAACTATTCTTACTGTTCCAGCTGAGTCGGACCAAACCACAATCCTCCCAGGGAAGGGGGGAGTCGAAACAGACTCTCTTAAATATATTTTAAATATCCTATGCTAAAGCAAGTCACACAATGTTCTTATTTACTAGGAACATGGATAATATATATAGTATTTGACAGTATTCCTTTATTACAAAGAAAACGGTTTTATTATTTTTGAATATGTGTGTTCCCCCTGCGGTAGAGTGGTGCTCGCGGCCCTGCCAAGTCAGTTTGAAAGACCAGACAAAGGCAGGCAGGAAGCCCTTCGGCTTGGCAATGCGTGCGAGTGGAGAGAGCGCAAATGCAAACTGAAACCCCACTCCTTTTCTGATAACGGAGAGGAAGAGAGACAGAGAGAAGAAGCAGACTGGAATTCCAACCCTCCGTGTATTTATGATAGTTTAAAGGTCTCTTTTGAAAATGTATGACCGTTTGGATCCTCGGCGCGAGCCTAGACGTGTTTCTAAAGGCATCATAGGCAGCGTCGTCTGACCAAGGAGGGCTCGGGCGCTTTCCGTTCCTATCCTTCGCTTCCCCCCTCTTGGTGAGGGGCTATATTGGAACAAGGTTTTGGGGCTTTTTGCATTTGAATCCTACTGCGCAACCAGACGGATCACGTGGGATGTGGAGTTGATCGATTTGCACCGTTAAATGTGAAAAGAGGAACGGGGAAAGGTCTGTTAAAATACCATAACCGCTTTCTTCTGGATTACGGGGGACTCTACTTTTACCGAGGGAAATAAATCGGTGGGCTCGGGGAACCGGAGTGATTTTTATGCTTGTTTAAAATGGAGACGCACATATCGTGCCTCTTTCCGGAAATTTTAGCCATGATTTTCAGCTACTTGGATGTAAGGGACAAAGGCAGGGTGGCCCAAGTGTGCGCTGCTTGGAGGGACGCTTCCTACCACAAGTCGGTGTGGAGGGGGGTGGAAGCCAAGCTGCATCTGCGACGGGCCAATCCTTCTCTCTTCCCCAGCCTACAGGCCCGCGGAATCCGGAGAGTACAGATCCTCAGCCTGCGGCGGAGCCTCAGCTACGTGATCCAGGGGATGCCAAACATCGAGAGCCTGAACCTGAGTGGCTGCTATAACTTAACGGATAACGGCCTGGGGCACGCGTTCGTCCAGGAGATCCCTTCCCTTCGGGTTCTGAACCTTAGTCTGTGTAAACAGATCACGGACTCCAGCCTGGGCCGGATCGCCCAGTATCTGAAGAACCTGGAGGTTCTGGAGCTGGGCGGGTGTAGTAACATCACCAACACAGGGTTGTTGCTCATAGCGTGGGGCTTACACCGGCTCAAGAGCCTCAACCTCCGCAGCTGCCGGCATGTGTCTGATGTGGGCATCGGGCACCTGGCGGGCATGACCCGCAGCGCAGCTGAGGGCTGTCTCAACCTGGAATACCTGACGCTGCAGGACTGTCAGAAACTTACGGATCTGTCCCTCAAGCACATCTCGAAGGGCCTGGCTAAACTCAAAGTTCTCAACCTGAGTTTCTGTGGCGGGATCTCTGATGCGGGTATGATCCACCTCTCCCACATGACCAGCCTCTGGAGCCTTAACCTGCGCTCCTGCGACAACATCAGTGACACGGGCATCATGCACCTGGCCATGGGCACGCTGCGGCTCTCCGGGCTAGACATGTCCTTCTGTGACAAGATAGGGGACCAGAGTCTGGCTTACATCGCGCAGGGCCTGTACCAGCTCAAATCCCTGTCCCTGTGCTCGTGCCACATTAGTGACGATGGCATCAACAGGATGGTGCGCCAGATGCACGAGCTGAGAACCCTGAACATTGGACAGTGCGTGCGGATTACAGACAAAGGACTGGAGCTCATTGCGGACCACTTGACTCAGTTGACGGGGATCGATCTGTATGGATGTACTAAAATCACGAAACGGGGACTGGAAAGGATAACGCAGCTCCCATGCCTTAAAGTTTTGAATCTGGGACTTTGGCAGATGACAGAGAGTGAAAAAGTGAGGTGAAACTAATTTGGCGAGGATTAGTTGGGGAGGGGGACACAGAGGAGAGGGGGTAACGGAGCAGGAGACCAGTGGGCGGGGAAATGTTCCTTACAAAAAAAAATCCTCTGTTCGCAATCTCGTCGTAGTTGGATATTTTCTCATTAAATGTAACTTAAAGCTACAAAACTGTGATTAAAAAATATGTTGCGCGATTTTAGGCCTAATCATCATCAAATGCATGTTTTCATTATTAACAACACAATATCCCGCCCCCGCAATATTAAGACAAACAACTTTTTTTTTTTAATTCCTAAAGGAGTCGCAATATTTAACTTCAACCTCTCCAACTATCGCGCCTAATACATTTGGCTACCTCGTTTATCAATGTGTTGTAATGAATCAATGTATTCTTAAAAAGAAGGAGAGAGAAGAGGAGAGAAATTGTGCCTATAGACTGGAGTAGTCCCCTCCCCCAACGCGTCTCACGCTTGGAGAATCCTAGCAGCAAAAAAGAAAGGCTCTAACTACCTTTGTGTTAATTTGCCCAGAAACGCTTAACAATGAAGAAGAGAAACGAACAGAGTTTCGTTTAAAAGGACTGCTCACATTCAGACAAAAAATAGCGACTTTATGCAAATTAAAACGGATTAAATACTGGTTTGTATCCGAAATCATTTTTTTGTTTTGTTTACTTTTTCAGCCCAACTTAAAGGCCTTGTAGCCTCCGATTCAAGCTTTGAATAAGGGGACCCTTCCTTCCCTATATTATTTTGGTGTGTTTATGCTTATGCAAGCAGATATTGTTTAATTATAGCTGTTATTCAGAGCGTTGTACTTCAAATTGAAGTGATTTCTATAATAGAAATGTTGCCCCTTTTCTCAATCAGGTGTTTTCCAACTAATCCTCCATATCCTCGAGATATGGGTTGCCACCGTTTAAACACAATCATACACACTAGTCCACAATAACAACAGAACAGACACTCATTTGGAATAGAATCTAAATTAATCTAAATACATGCGTTAGAATTAAGAAGCAATTATTTTTTCGGCTTCCAAGCGAATGCGTGTCAGGCTTACATGGAGCCTATGGAATAATAACATGACGTTATAAGCGAACTGAACTGCAACATGTATTGAGTCCTGCTGAGAGACTACTGTGTTTTAATGTACTGTATATGTGTTTGTAAAAAAACAGAATCCAAAATTAAATTGTTTTATATTCTTACAGTAAGCATTAAAGTTGATATTTATATAATAAATGAAAAGGACATGTGGACTCGTTTTGTACAGGGGATTGAATTGTAGATTAGTAGCCTATTACTCATTGTTTTAGTGTGATCCTCCTTATTACAAGATCATGCACTCCTGCTTTGATCGGAAACGTGTCAATTTCTAAGAGAAACGGCTCTGTTTATGTCCGTAGATCCCCCGGAGAGGCGAGGTATTTTTAAAAAGACAAGAATTGTCCACATATTATTATCGTTTTGATCACAACCATAATCTTACGAATTTGATTGTTCGTTTTAGAGAAACGGTTATAATGTTGATATGCCGGCTTGGATTGTTAAATTATTTACGAGCAGATTCAAAATGGATGCTTCCCTTGATTTTACTTGTTATAATTATCAGTCTGACATATTGTGTTGATACGTTTCAGCTGCTTGCTTCTCAAAGGGCTGTCACTAACATAGCTCTAAATCTAGGGATATTAAATCCCCCACACCCATACACTTATTTGCATTTTATTGTGCTGTTTTTGTGTGACATTTAGGCTCTATGCTGGTTTTGCCTGTTTAAATGTTGCTAACATTTGGTTCTATGTTATCAGTTGGGCTATATCATTTCTGCTTCTTTAACCAAATGTATGTTTAGAATAGGAGTAGGATAGGGGCAGTTGCTATTGTTTCCCCAAGTTAAGAAGGCAGGTTGGGATTTTTCTCTCAGCTTGCTCAGTCACGCATACCAGATCTGAGAGATGGCCTTGGTCCCATGGGACGACTTCTCTCCTCCCACCCCCTCCCTTCTCCTCACCCACCAAAACTCAGCCGCCAACCCCCCTCTCCTGTCTCACAGACACTTTTTAACATTCCACACCATCATTCAAAGCATTTAAGCTTTCTCCCCCCCCTCTCTCTGTCCGTCCACAGGGGCGGAGGAGGTAAAGAACAGATAGAGGGGTTCTTGACCAGAGAGAGAGAGAGGGAAAGAGAGAATTCACTGCATGCTGTTTTTGCCTGGTCTATAATGCTACAATAACCACATAAAAGCGAGATAACCCCCATTCTATAGATAAACAAGATACTGTATTTTAAGCCTAGTTTATAACTGGTTAACCACTGGCTTTATTAGAACGTCTTATTACATATTTGGTTTGCAAAATAATTTAAAAATAATGTCCTTATATACAGGGGTCTTCTTTTAATGTTGATGTAACGTTTTAGTAGTCTACCTTGACTGAAATACTACATTTGTCAGTTAATTATTTTGGAGATCCCTATTTGATAAGATATCCCCTTTGAGTTGATGTCGGTTTGTACTTCAATCAAAATGGCTCCTGCTTGCTATTCTTTTCAGTCAAATTTAGTTTGTACTTCAGTTGAAATAGGTCCTGCTGTAGTATTCAGATGATCTATGTTTGTATTTCTGTTCAAAATGGCTGTTGATATACTTTTCAGATGAATTCAGTTTGTAGTTGAAATGGCTATTGCAGTACGTTTCATTCAATTTAATTGGTAGGCCAACTTCAGTTAAACTAGTCCCTGCTATAGTCTACTGTTGTAACTGTTCAATTGAATTGATTTTGATTCCACAGTACTGTAGCTAGTTTGTAGCAAAGTTGTTTCGAACAGTTCTATTCGTTCAGTTGAGCTGTCACGTTCACAGTGTTACTTTAAACCACAGTTCTCTTTGAGAGGGAGAACCGGAGCCTTTTTACTGCTAACATTAAGGGGAACTGTCTCTCCTCAACAAAGCATGAGGGACATTAGAAACAATGTGCTAGCTGAGGCTCACCTTCTTTCTCCACCTCCTCTCTCCCCCTCCTCTCGCTACCTCTCTCCACCTCCTCCTTATCTCTTTACCTCTCTCCACCTCCTCTCTCAACCTCCTCTCTCCTCTCTTTACCTCTCTCCCCATCTTCTCTCCCCCTCCTCTCTCCACCTTCTCTCTCCCCCTCCTCTCTCCACATTCTTTCTCCCCCTCCTCTCGCTACCTCTCTCCCCCTCCTCTCGCTACCTCTCTCCACCTCCTCCTTATCTCTTTACCTCTCTCCACCTCCTCTCTCAACCTCCTCTCTCCTCTCTTTACCTCTCTCCCCATCTTCTCTCCACCTTCTCTCTCCCCCTCCTCTCTCCACCTCTCTCCCCCTCCTCTCGCTACCTCTCTCCACCTCCTCCTTATCTCTTTACCTCTCTCCACCTCCTCTCTCAACCTCCTCTTTCCTCTCTTTACCTCTCTCCCCATCTTCTCTCCCCACCTCTCTCCATCTTCTCTCTCCCCCTCCTCTCTCCCCCTCCTCTCTCCACCTCCTCTCTCCTCTCTTTACCTCCTCTCTCCACCTCCTCTCTTCACCTCTCTCCACCTCTGCTTTACAACACCTGCAGTTTAAAGGTGTTGCTGACTTACAGTAGAAACGCTTTGATGTTTTCAGTGGCCTTTGGGGGGGGAGTTTGTGTGTGTGTGTGTGTGAGAGAGAGGCCTATAGGGGGTTTGAGTGTGGCAGGACTTTTATCAGAGCTACAGGAGCTGAAAAAAATCCTGGCCTCCGGAAAAAGCATTTGGCGGGGGGCTGCCGTTTGATTGCAGGCTGGGGCCCGAAAGACCCAAAGATCTGGCTGGAGGCGTGTTGTAACTGTGTGTGCGTCCCAAATGACACCCTTTTCCCTGTATAGTGCACTACTTTAGACCCTGTAGGGCACTATATAGGGAATAGGGTGCTATTTGGGAAGCAGACCGTATAACTGAAATGTATATTATGTGTGAGGAGGGAAGTTATAGAGAGCGGGGTGAGATTCTTGTAGAATTTACTGTTGAGACTAGAGGTGTGCGTGGACAGTAGTTAGAAAGACAGAATACTTCTGTAACGTACTGTGGAGACTGTATAGGCCTGGGTTAGGCGAGCAGAAGCAGAGAGTGGAGGAGGAGGGAGGAAAGGTGACGATGCCTCTCCCTAATGTCTGCCGCAGATCCCTGGAAAAAGAAAAGCAGAGGAATTTGTGAGTCACTATTTGACTTTGGACTGCTAAAAGTGAGTGTGGCGTGCTAAAATCCAGGCTGAGGCGAGAGGAGACAGGCTCATTGAGCAGACGGGCAGGCAGGCTGTCTACTGCACCTCACTGTAGAAACCTGCTGTTATACCAGACATATAGACACACAAGCTTGGTCCTGTACCAGAGATATAGAAGCTCAGTTACTGTGTTATTGGGCTGGTTTCCAGGACACAGATTATACCTGGTCCTGGACTTAAAAGCATGCTAAATGAATAATCTCTATTTAGATAGCTTTTTAGTCCAGGAATATAGGCTTAGTTTGTGTCTGGTCAGACACTCAGACACTGTGTCATTGGGCTGGTTTCCCAGACACAGATTGAACCTTGACCTGGTCTAATGCAGAATTCAATTCTCAATGAAGAATCTTTATTGAAATACCTTTTTAGTCCAGAACTAGGATGAATCTGTATCCGGGAAACCAGCCCTTAGAGTTGATCCCCCCTCAGTTACAGTGTTATTGGGCTGAGTTTCCTAGACACAGATAAGGTCTAGTCTTGGACTAACAAAACACTAGTGCTTTTTAGTCCAGAACTAGGTTTAATGGGTTGTCCTGGAAACCAGTCCATACTATGTCTCAGAGCTGAGCCCCCCTCCCAGTCTAGTGTCCAACCCTCAGGCAGACCGGGCTAGGCTGGGATATTAGGAGTATGACTTCAAGAAGGCTCTGGTAATGATATCCAGATGAGATTTGCATTTACCCATGTTCACACATTGGTGACATTTACAGTCTCAGATAATATGGAGAGAGCCTTCAGAAAGTATTCATACCCCTTGACTTATTCCACGGTTTGTTGTTACAGCTTGAATTCAAAATGGATATTTTATTTTTTAATTTTTTTAATCAAACCCATCTACACACAATACCCCATACTGACAAAGTGAAAACATGTTTTAGAAATGTTAGCAAATTTATTGAAAATGAAATACAGAAATATTTCATTTGCATAAGTATTCATACCCCTGAGTCAATACATGTTAGAATCAACTTTAGCAGCGATTACAGCTGTGAGTCTTTCTGGGTAAGTCTCTAAGAGCTTTGCACACCTGGATTGTACAATATTTGCACATTATTCTTTTAGTAATTATTCAAGCTCTGTCAAGTTGGTTGTTGATCATTGCTAGACAGTCATTTTCAAGTCTTGCCATAGAGTTTCAAGATGATTTAAGTCAAAACTGTGACTAGGCCACTCGGGAACATTCAATGTCGTCTTGGTAAGCAACTCCAGTATATATTTGGCCTTGTGTTTTAGGTTATTGTCCTTCTGAAAGGTGAATTTGTCTCCCAGTGTCTGTTGGAAAGCAGACTCAACCAGGTTTTTGCCTGTGCTTAGCTCTATTCCGTTTATTTGTAATCCCCCCCAAAACTCCCTTGTCCGTGCCGATGACAAGCATACCCATAACATGATGCAGCCACAACCATGCACCATGATTGAAAATATGAAGAGTGGTACTCAGTGAAGTGTTGTGTTGGATTTGACCCAAATATAACACTTTGTACTCAGGACATAAAGTTAGTTTCTTTGTCACATTTTTTGCAGTTTTCCTTTTGTGCCTTATTGCAAACATGATGCATGTTTTGGAATATTTTGTATTCTGTACAGGCTTCCTTCTTTTCACTCTGTCATTTAGGTTAGTATTGTGGAGTATCTACAATGTTGTTGATCCATCCTCAGTTTTCTCCTATCACAGCCATTAACTCTGTAATTGTTTTAATAAAGTCACCATTGGCCTCATGGTGAAATCCCTGAGTGGTTTCCTTCCTCTCCGGCAACTGAGTTAGGAAGGACGCCTGTATCTTTGTAGTGACTGGGTGTATTGATACACCATCCAAAGTGTAATTAATAACTTCACCACGCTCAAAAGGATATTCAATGTCTGCTTTTTCATTTATTTTCCCCCATCTACCAATAGGTGCCCTTTGCGAGGCATTGGAAAACCTACCTGGTCTTTGTTGTTGAATCTGTGTTTGAAATTTACTGCTCGACTGAGGAACCTTACAGATAATTGTATGTGTGGGGTACAGAGATGAGATAGTCACTCAGATTATGTTAAACACTATTATTGCACACAGCATGAGTCAATGCAACTTATTATGTGACTTGTTAAGCATATTTTTACTCCTAAACTTATTTAGGCTTGCCATAACAAAGGGGTTAAATACTTATTGGCTAAAGACATTTCAGATTTTCATTTTTTATTGATTTGTAAAAATGTCTAAAAACGTGATTCCACTTTGACATTATGGGGTATTGTGTGTAGGCCAGTGACACAAAATCTCAACTTAGTCTGTTTTTTATTCAGGTTGTAACACAACATTTCTTGGAAAAAGTCAAGGGGTGAATACTTTCTGAAGGCACTGTATGCCAGGAACAATGCTGTGAATTCTGAGACAATGTTATTGTCAGTCAGTTACTGTAAAGATTATATACAGTGGGGAAAAAAGTATTTAGTCAGCCACCAATTGTGCAAGTTCTCCCACTTAAAAAGATGAGAGAGGCCTGTAATTTTCATCATAGGTACACGTCAACTATGACAGACAAAATGAGAAAAAAAATCCAGAAAATCACATTGTAGGATTTTTAATGAATTTATTTGCTAATTATGGTGGAAAATAAGTATTTGGTCAATAACTAAAGTTTCTCAATACTTTGTTATATACCCTTTGGTGGCAATGACACAGGTCAAACGTTTTCTGTAAGTCTTCACAAGGTTTTCACACACTGTTGCTGGTATTTTGGCCTATTCCTCCATGCAGATCTCCTCTAGAGCAGTGATGTTTTGGGGCTGTCACTGGGCAACACAGACTTTCAACTCCCTCCAAAGATTTTCTATGGGGTTGAGATCTGGAGACTGGCTAGGCCACTCCAGGACCTTGAAATGCTTCTTACGAAGCCGCTCCTTGTTGCCCGGGCGGTGTGTTTGGGATCATTGTCATGCTGAAAGACCCAGCCACGTTTCATCTTCAATGCTCTTGCTGATGGAAGGAGGTTTTTACTCAAAATCTCACGATACATGGCCCCATTCATTCTTTCCTTTACACGGATCAGTCGTCCTGGTCCCTTTGCAGAAAAACAGCCCCAAAGCATGATGTTTCCACCCCCATGCTTCACAGTAGGTATGGTGTTCTTTGGATGCAACTCAGCATTCTTTGTCCTCCAAACACGACGAGTTGAGTTTTTACCAAAAAGTTCTATTTAGGGTTCATCTGACCATATGACATTCTCCCAATCCTCTTCTGGATCATCCAAATGCACTCTAGCAAACTTCAGACGGGCCTGGACATGTACTGGCTTAAGTAGGGGGACACGTCTGGCACTGCAGGATTTGAGTCCCTGGCGGCGTAGTGTGTTACTGATGGTAGGCTTTGTTACTTTGGTCCCAGCTCTCTGCAGGTCATTCACTAGGTCCCCCCGTGTGGTTCTGGGATTTTTGTTCACTGTTCTTGTGATAATTTTGACCCCACGGGGTGAGATCTTGCGTGGAGCCCCAGATCGAGGGAGATTATCAGTGGTCTTGTATGTCTTCCATTTCCTAATAATTGCTCCCACAGTTGATTTCTTCAAACCAAGCTGCTTACCTATTGCAGATTCAGTCTTCCCAGCCTGGTGCAGGTCTACAATTTTGTTTCTGGTGTCCTTTGACAGCTCTTTGGTCTTGGCCATAGTGGAGTTTGGAGTGTGACTGTTTGAGGTTGTGGACAGGTGTCTTTTATACTGATAACAAGTTCAAACAGGTGCCATTAATACAGGTAACGAGTGGAGGACAGAGGAGCCTCTTAAAGAAGAAGTTACAGGTCTGTGAGAGCCAGAAATCTTGCTTGTTTGTAGGTGACCAAATACTTATTTTCCACCATAATTTGCAAATAAATTCATTAAAAATCCTACAATGTGATTTTCTGGATTTTTCTCTCTCAATTTGTCTGTCATAGTTGACGTGTACCTATGATGAAAATTAAAGGCCTCTCTCATCTTTTTAAGTGGGAGAACTTGCACAATTGGTGGCTGACTAAATACTTTTTTCCCCACACTGTAGATACATAGAGAAATCACATACTGACCCAATGTTAATTTACATTTTAGTAATTTAGCAGATGCTCTTATCCAGAGCGACTTACAGGAGCAATTAGGGTTAAGTGCCTTGCTCAAGGGCACATCGACAGATTTTTCACCTAGTCGGCTCGGGGATTAGAACCAGCGACCTTTCGGTTACTGGCACAACGCGCTTAACCACTAAGCTACCTGCCGCCCATGTCAGAAGGTTACGACAAAGATTACTAGATATGTCATGAAAACAATATATATACGAAAAAAAAAAAAAGGATTGTGTATTTTACTAATTATTTGAAATGAAAGTAAGGACAAGAACGTCATCAAATTGTCAGCCAATAACACAGTTACAGAGCATTCAGAAAGTATTCAGACCCCTTGACTTTTTCCACATTTTCTTACGTTACAGCCTTATTCTAAAATGGATTAAATCGTTTTTTTCCCTCATCAATCTACACACAAGATCCCATAATGACAATGAAAAAACGTTTTTTTGTTTTTTTTGTCCGGGGTCTGGCTGGGCCACTAAAGGCCTTTCAGAGACTTGTCCCGAAGCCACTCCTGCATTGTCTTGGCTGTGTGCATAGGGTTGTTGTCCTGTTGGAAGGTGAACCTTCGCCCCAGTCTGAGGTCCTGAGTGCTTTGGAGCAGGTTTTCATCAAGGATCTCTCTGTACTTTGCTCCGTTCATCTTTCCCTCGATCCTGACTAGTCTCCCAGTCCCTGCCGCTGAAAAACATCCCCACAGCGTGATGCTGCCACCACCATGCTTCACCATAGGGATGGTGCCAGGTTTCCTCCAGACGTGACGCTTGGCATTCAGGCCAAAGAGTTAAATCTTGGTTTCATCAGACCAGATAATCTTGTTTCTCATGGTCTGAGAGTCCTTTAGGTGCCTTTTGACAAACTCCAAGCGGGCTGTCATGTGCCTTTTACTGAGGAGTGGCTTCCGTCTGGCCACTCTACCATAAAGGCCTCTGATTGCTGGAGTGCTGCAGAGATGGTTGTCCTTCTGGAAGGTTCTCCCATCTCCACAGAGGAACTCTGGAGCTCTGTCAGAGTGACCATCGGGTTCTTGGTCACCTCCCTGACCAAGGCCCTTCTCCCCTGATTGCTCAGTTTGGCCGGGCGGCCAGCTCTAGGAAGAGTCTTGGTGATTCCAAACTTCTTCCATTTAAGAATGATGGAGGCCACTGTATTCTTGGGGACCTTCAATGCTGCAGAAATCTTTTGGTACCCATCCCCAGATCTGTGCCTCGACATAATCCTGTCTCGGAGCTCTACGGACAATTCCTTCGACCTCATGGCTTGGTTTTTGCTCTGACATGCACTGTCAACTGTGGGACCTTATATAGACAGGTGACACTACAGAAATCATGTCCAATCAATTTAATTTACCACAGGTGGCTCCAATCAAGTTGTAGAAACATCTCAAGGATGATCAACGGAAACAGGATGCACCTGAGCTCAATTTCGAGTCTCATAGCAAAGGGTCTGAATACTTATGTAAATAAGGTATTTCTGTTTTTTATTTGTAATACATTTGCAAAAATGTCTAAAAACCTGTTTTCGCTTTGTCACTATGGGGTATTGTGTGTAGATTAATGAGGAAAAAATTGTATTTAATCAATTTTAGAATAAGGCTGTAACGTAACAAAATGTGAAAAAAGGGAAGGGGTCTGAATACTTTCCGAATGCACAGTTATATGCTCATTGTTACTTCTTTACTGTACAATGTTTTACTAGATGCACAACACTGTTATCACCTGTAGCCAACCTACTTGTCATCTAATACTACAGCAGTATAATTCTACTGGTCCTCTCCTCCCATCTCTACAGAGTTCTAATTGACAGTGGTCAGGTCAGAGTCAGACAGCCCACGGTGGATAATGGAAGGCTCTGGATGTCTGTGTTTTAGAAAGAGAGGAGAGAGGAGGGCTTAGTATGGACTGTCTGTGAGGAGGGAGAGCTAGCGAGAGACAGAGCGTGAGGGAGAGGTAAAGACAGACTGAGGGAGAAAGGCTTGCCCTTTGTGGTTGTGAGGTCTGGGGTCCGCTCACCAACCAAGAATTCATAAAATGGGACAAACACCAAATTGAGACTCTCCATGCAGAATTCTGCAAAGAAAAGATACTCCGTATACAACGTAAAACACCAACTAATGTATGCAGAGCAGAATTAGGCCGATACCCGCTAATTATCAAAATCCAGAAAAGAGACGTTAAATTCTACAACCACCTAAAAGGAAGCGATTCCCAAACCTTCCATAACAAAACCATCACCTACAGAGAGATGAACCTAGAGAAGAGTCCCCTAAGCAAGCTGGTCCTGGGGCTCTGTTCACAAACACAAACAGACCCCACAGAACTCCAGGACAACAACACATTTAGACCCAATCAAATCATGAGAAAACTAAAAGAGAATTACTTGACACATTGGAAAGAATTAACCAAGAAACAGCGCAAACTGGAATGCTATTTGGCCCTAAACAATACCTGACCACTGTGACTGACCCAAAATTAAGGTCAGCTTTGACTATGTACATATTCAGTGAGCATAGCCTTCCTATTGAGAGAGGCCGCCGTAGACAGACCTGGCTCTCAAGAGAAGACAGGCTATGTGCACACTGCCCACAAAATGAGGTGGAAACTGAGCTGCACTTCCTACCCTCCAGCCAACTGTATGACCATATTAGAGACACATATTTCCCTCAGATTACACAGACCCACAAAGAATTCCAAAACAAATCCAATCTTGATAAACTCCCATATCTATTGGATGAAATACCACAATGTGCCCTCACAGCAGCAAGATTTGTGACCTGTTGCCACAAGAAAAGGGCAACCAGTGAAAAACAAACACCATTGTAAATACAACCCATATTTATGTTTTTTATTTTCCCATTCTTACTTTAAGTATTTGCACATCATTACAACACTATATACAGTGGGGGAAAAAAGTATTTAGTCAGCCACCAATTGTGCAAGTTCTCCTACTTAAAAAGATGAGAGAGGCCTGTAATTTTCATCGTAGGTACACGTCAACTATGACAGACAAATTGAGAATTTTTTTCTCCAGAAAATCACATTGTGGGATTTTTAATGAATTTATTTGCAAATTATTGTGGAAAATAAGTATTTGGTCACCTACAAACAAGCAAGATTTCTGGCTCTCACAGACCTGTAACTTCTTCTTTAAGAGGCTCCTCTGTCCTCCACTCATTACCTGTATTAATGGCACCTGTTTGAACTTGTTATCAGTATAAAAGACACCTGTCCACAACCTCAAACAGTCACACTCCAAACTCCACTATGGCCAAGACCAAAGAGCTGTCAAAGGACACCAGAAACAAAATTGTAGACCTGCACCAGGCTGGGAAGACTGAATCTGCAATAGGT